>NW_017616970.1:0-15000 GCF_001879475.1 Ipomoea nil
GTTGGCCATCCAGAGTGGCATGAGGCCATGGATCAGGAGTTTAATGCACTCCTTCATAATAACACTTGGTCACTGGTTCCGGCTAAACCCACATGAATGTGATCGGGGTGTAAATGGGTGTTCAGGACCAAACGCACTGCAATGGCTCGATTGAGCGGTATAAAGCCCGTCCCCTTATTGCTCAAGGAATTTCTCTTGTGATCTCTTTAAATCTTGCAATGTCTTGACTTCTTGACAACTTTACACCTTTTGAATTCTTGAAGTTTTGGTCAAAAGATATCATTGCTTTTCTTTGTCACATTGTTGATTCATATTACCCGTTTTGTTTGAACTCGTCGTGCCCAAGCTTCGAGGACGAAGTTTCTTGTTAGGGGAGAGGATGTGACACCCCGTAATCCAAACTCTAGTTAAGGAATAATTAGAGAATTAATCCTAGTCTTCTTGTTTATTTATTCCTAAAATCCTGAAAATTCAATAGTCGGAGGACTAGAATTTGACTAGTCAACCAAGGCCAAAGAGTTGTACCTTAAACTTAGTGGTTTGTTCCCTTGTTCCCTTATTCTTCTAACTTTAGTAAGGGCAAAGGTTTTTTTCTAACCAAAGTTTGTGCTTCAAGCTAACCTAGCAACAATTCTTCATTTCATCCACCAACACTATAAACACAAAACCTCTACATTCTCTCTAAGAATTTGGTAGCTTCTTCTCCAAGCCAAAATTTGGGCATCTTAGATCCTACAAGTTGGCTTCCAAGATTCATACTTTCCTAATCTTGAGCATAGATGAGGGTAAGATCCTTGATCTCTTGGTGTTTTTAGCATCCTTTTAGATGTCTTTTCTAAAAATAGAATCTTTGTTGTCTTTTGGTATGTTTATGAAGTTGGTGTTGAAGAAGTGCTTTAGGAGAATCTTTCTAAGGTTGGAAAGGGAAGTTCTAGGCTACAAAGGTAACCCATGCTTTACAAAACCTATTTCTTACTTATATGACGATTTCTTGGCTTCTACTTGTGTTTCTTGTGTTGAAATGTGAGATTTGATGCATTGTCTTGTGGTGATGCATGTTTAGAGCTTGTTCTTAGGGTTCTTGAATGCCATTGCTTGGATATTTCTTGGGTTCAAGTCATATCGTTGTATTGTGTGAGATTTTGAGTGTTTTGGACTTGAATTTGGACTTGGTGTTGAAAATCCCCGAAGGGATTATTTTGGAGTACAGCGTGTACCCGCGGGGCGAACGGCGGGCAGTGCACCACTCGCCGCCCACCCGCGGGTACATGTGCCCCGTGGGCTTGGTACCCGCGGCAGAACCACGGGTGGTTGTCCACCCGTGGCCCACCTGCGAGGAACACATATGGATGTTGGCGGGGATTTGTTCCTCGTGATTCTTTTGACTCGGTATTGATGTTTTGACCTCCCGATGTTTTATTGGACAATTTGAGTGTCTTCTTGATGTTTCGTATGTCTAGAACGGTATGTTAAGAATCCATGTAGGATTTGGTGTCTTGAATCGTGCTTGTGGTCCAACTTTGTGATTCGTTGGATTGATGTTGAGTCTTGTATGTTCTATGGAACTACTTTTGGTTTACCCGTTTGATAAGCATGCTAGTTTGATGTTGAAATGCTAATGTGTGCGGTTTGTTCTTTCCTATTAAGATTGGCAACTTTTGTTGACCATCGTTTGGTGTCGGATTGTAATCCTTCGTTGTTGAGTATGGTTTCATATCTTGTTGTGATCCATTGATTGATTCTTGTGATATAAACGTATGTAATCGGTTGTACCTTGATGCATGGTTAAGGTTATGGGGCCTTAGTCTTCTTAGTAATGATGCGGTTCTCTGGTGGCCATGATTGAAATTGGTGGTGTGACCTGAGCGTAGGCTCATATGTTGGAGATTATGTGAATGAAATGAATGGTACCTCGTGAACTCGTATGTCGGAGACTTTGTTGGAGATTGTTGGAGGCGGGGACGACGGTCCCTAGCGGTATATAGGTTGGACTCAAAAGTACAGGGTGGCACTCAGCGGTAATGGTTGGAACTGAAATAAGGCCAGGGGTAGCCATAAGGTTGGAACAGGGCATAAGGTTGGAACTGTGAATCTTGTGACATGTAGTTGTCATTGTGGCATGTAGGTGTCAATGTGTGAATGTCTATTCTTTGCTAATGAGCATGTCTTGATGTATTCTACTTTGTGATCAGTAGAATACATCTCGAGTTGTATTGTCTACAGTTGTTATTCTTGTCTTGTTGTTGTCGTGGGATGTTGATTTTCCCTTTTTCCTTTAAGAGTGTGAATGAGTCTTCGAAGTTCACTTCTCTCTATGGCTTTTGAAATGATATATATTCTGTTTTGAAAATGGTTTTGACTTATACTATCTATTTATTCTATTTAACGCGTATTGATGGGTTACCAGCAATGTTCGCTAACCGGGTGTTATCCCCTATCTTTTATGTTGCTTTACAGGTTTTGAGTAGCATTTTGGAGAGCGCGCTAGGAGTTCGTTAGTTAGTGTAGCTCCATATGACTGTTTTTGTTAGACTTTTGGCCTGTGAGTCGTGGATATTTATAAGCTTGACTTTGATGTGTTGTTTAGACTTAGCATGTGCACCTATAGATGTATAGGTGTGGCATAACATCTCACATACTTGTTTAGTAGCTTCCGCTTTGTTTTATCTTAATGAGTAGTCTTTATCTCTTTCTTAAGCTTTAATTGGTTTTAAAAGTTGTGAAAATCGGGGGTGTTACACAAAACTTTATGATGCGAGCTATATTAATGTGGACCATCAATGACTTTCCTGCCTATGGTATGTTATCTGGATGGCAAACTGTAACATCCCGTGTTACGGACTCTAATCCTGAATTAATTATTTAATTAATTCTGTTAATAATAATTAAAAAGGATTAAATTTGCTTAGGATTCCCTTTAATTAATTAATATGGTCCACCATGGACCTTGGACCATTGTTTATAAATAAGGACTTTAAGTCTATTAGGAATAAAGAAAGTGGGTCTTTACTACTCAGATTCTAATTACGAATCCTAGACCTATATACATGTTAGGAATAGAAAATAGGTCTTTACTATTCAGACTCTGATTAGAATTCTAACTCTATAAATAGGGGATTAGAAGGCAATTAGAACCCTTACCACCATAGTTATATTACACGAAATTATTCCCATGAGATTCCCCACCGCCAAGCCTAGTGAGATCAATCAGATGGAAATCTTAGAGAAGAACATTAATAGCCAAGGGAGGATTAATTAGGGCTAAGAGGTAACCCATGTCTCAACAAAACCCACTACAAGAAATTTCACATTTAGTGATAATAGATGTTGTCACCAAAACTATCGATTTTGGTCACTATTGAAATTAGTGACCAATTTTTGAAGTCGTCACCTGTCGTCACTATATCCCCTGTCACTATTGTAGTAGTGACGACTTTTGAAAAATTGTCACAATTACTAAGACTTTTGTGACAATGTTTACGTACACTAAAAGTTGTATTTGAGTGATATCAATAGTCTTCACAATAAATATACATTTGGCGACGAAATATGTTATTACAAAAAATTGATCTAGTGACAACTAAAATTGTTGCAATTAATTATTTCATTGTGATAACGGATCAAAAGCAAGAATCATATAACACACATCCTATCATGATTTCTAAATATAATCAACCCCCGAACATGCGAATTCCCAACCAAATACATCAAGAATATCACAATACGAATTTCACGATTCATCCTAGGGCTCTAGTCATATTTAAATCATCAAGATCATAGTTCATCTTTTAACATCAAGAAACATCAAGATTCATCAAGAACAGGACATAATCATCAAGAACCTCTTATCATCATCAAGATCATCAAGATCACACATAAAATCATCTCACCAATTATCAAGATCATATCATCAATATCATAAACGATTCATAAAGACACAAGCGTAGAGAAGAAGTCAAAGAAGATAATTATAGCAAAGAAAATAGGTTTTGTTAAGACATGGGTTACCTCTTAGCCTTAATTAATCCTCCCTTGGCTATTAAGGTTCTTCTCTAAGATTTCCCATCCGATTGATCTCCCTAGGCTTGGTGTTGGAAAATCTCCCGGGAATATTTTCGTGTAATATAACTATGGGGGGTAAGGGTTCTAATTGCTTTCTAATCCACTATTTATAGCATCAGGAATCCTAATCATAATCTGAATAATAAAGGCCTACTTTATTTATTCCCAATAGATATATAAGTCTAGGATTCCTAATTAGAATCTGACTAGTATAAGCTTTTCCCTCTTTATTCCTAATAGGCTTAAAACTCTAGTTTAGGCAAGGATCCACAATCCATGGTAGACCACATTAATTAATTAAAGGGAATCCTAACCAAATTAAATTGTTTTTAATTATTATTAACGGAGTTAATTAAATAATTAATCCGGGATTGGAGGCCGTAACACGGGGTGTTACAGTTGTTGTGTCTTGATAGTTATGTGATTATGTGTTGATTGATTGAATGATGATGAGTATCGTGGTCATTGCGCAATGGCCAGTGTTACTGATGATGATGATGATGAGATTGTGATTGGTGGAAATGAATTGTTGGCGGTTGGCACCACTTGTGCCCGGTCATTGTACTAAAGGTACAGGCCATAGCGTTGACTGTGCTAAAGGAACACACCCACCTTCGACTAGCTTGCCGCTGAGCATGGGTTTGGTTATAAGTGTTGCGGTGTCATGTTCGAGCTATATGCGCTAACCCCTTGATAGTGGCACTAGAGGTGCGGATCATTGAATGGTACTGTGGCACCATCTTGATATGTTGGTGGTGGATAGGCGGTTTGTTGGTAGGGGCATGTAGTTGCCCGGAGGCATAAGGGGTGGTGATATAAGGGTGGCCTGGATGTATAGGTTGGAACTGATATAAGGACGAAGGGGAGCTACAAAGTTGGAACTTGGTATAAGGTTGGAGGATGAATTGTGTGCTTTGATGACTACTTGCTAATTGATTGTCTTAAATGCCTTCGTTGTCGTCCCTATTTGTTATTTATATGCTTATCTGCCTGTTATGTCTTGTATTGCGTTCTTATGATGCATGTTAGTCTTTATGATTATTCTATATTGTCGAGTCTGTTAATGTGTCTTGAGTCTTGATCTTGGATTTAAACTAGAGTCTCATAAGTATATATGTATTCCAGTTTCAAAATGAGTTTCTTATATCTACCTATATTGTACTTAACGTGTTGGAGTGGGTTACCACCATTATTCGCTGACGGTTGTTACACCGAATGTTTTTCAAGGACAGTTGAGTAGCCTCGGAGCGTGCTAGTTGGATTCGTGGACTTAGTTTAGATAGTTATAGCCTTGATGAGATGGCCTGTGTGCCTTGATTTGCATTTGGGTATTAGTTATGGTTTATGACTTGTTAGTTAGTTTAGCATGTGAATCTGAGTTCTCTAGCTCAGGTGTGGCATAGCACCCCGACTACTATGTTTAGTTTATGCTCTGTTTGGGAATTAATAATAGATTAGCCTTTATTTTATAGGTTTTAAATATGTTAAAACTTAGGGGTGTTACACAAAAAGCAGGAAAACAAGCTTGTCCTAGTGACACTGACTCTGAGCGTACTCCCTCAATTCAAGGCCCGCAGAGCATACTAGCGAAGAGCCTAGCGAGCATACTTCTGATGCAGATTCCGAACGTATTGATGAAGCTGCTTTAGGTGGAGGGGGAGAGGGTATGACAACAGAATCATCATCAATCACGATTCCAGCAGACTGATTTAGGACTTTTATTCGCATAGTTGGCAGAGCTACATAAGACTTCATTTAATTTAAGTTTATGATTTTTGCTAAAATTAGTTTAGCTATTTAGTATGATAGATTTTAAGTAATTGTTTACACGCATTAGGAAAGTGATTAATTATGCAGTCCAATAACTGTAATTATTTGTGGCCATTCTTTTTGCATGATAATTCAGATTTGAGACTCATACAGCACACAGTCAAATCATACTTTGTATACAACGGATGTTCACACATCCAACAAAATCATTTAAGTACGCTCCTCAACATTTGAAAGATGTGTGGTTTAATGCGTTTAGGATAAGTTATTGAATGTGAAATCACTTCTTTTTGTGACTCAATAGCAGAATTTATAAAACATTCATGATTTTAAAAGTTTAATTTAATTGTTAATAGAAAAAATATCGTTGGGATCCATTGGTGGAGGATATTGTTCGCCGCATATTTTAGAAAAAAGGTGTAAAGTTACTTTCAGACTATCTTCGAGAAGCTCGTGAGGGCTTGGCAAAAAATAGCACCAAACCAGACCGGATTTCAAAGGACGTGATGACTGGCTTAATTCGCATTTGGGAGAGTGAGGAGTTTAAAAAGCTCTCTAAAATAAACAAGAAGAATAAAAGTTCAAATTGCGGCGGACTAGGTGCATCACTTCACAGCTGTGGTTCTATTCCAATGATTGAGAATCGTAGAAGATTGGTAAGTTTGAAAATAATTAATATAGTTTTATCTTATAATATTATACTAAGTATGTTGTTTATTTGGTATATTGTTCTTGATTAGAAAGATAAGTTGGGAGAAGATTCAAGTCATGCAGTCTTGTATGAACGCACTCATAAGCGCAAAAATGAAAATGGAACATATGTTTGTAGAAAAGCACAGAAAGTTGTTGTAAGAAATATTCTTCTTATTACTTCTATTCTAACTACACATGAAATTATTTTAGTAGGTGAACATGCTTTGTCTTATTCTATAGGATACAACGAATGACTTACGACAAATTCAGCCTGATGTATCAAATGCACAGTTGTGGTTGGAGGCCACCGGTGGTGTAAAGAGATGAGCTATGTATATGGGTTTGGCTCAGATACCTAGCATTACTTCTGGGAGGCTTCAAGGGTTTCAAATTCTAAATCAGGAGGGTCATCTTCCAATGCAGCTTTGATAGCCGAAATTCAACAAATGCGGGAAGAGAACAAGATGTTCCAAGAGCTGGTTGAAAAGATGGGTGCTATATTTGCACAGCTCAGTCCGAATTCTGAATGGTTAGCCTCCTTTTTTGAACGTAAACAATTCTACTTCAACAAATGATGAAACACAAGCACCTAGTGATGAAGATTAAGCGGTATATATTTTTATGACTTTTTGTTGGTGTGTGGTAATACTCTTACTACTATGTAGTTTTTAGTAGTTAAGCACACTCCAAGTCCCTAACCCGATAGGTTTTTTTTTGAAAGGCCTAACCTAGAAGTTAGTAAAGGTGGGTTTAAGTTTTTTTTGGACACTGCTAGCCTCTCTTTTGTTATGAGGTCATTAAGCTAGCACATGATTTATTTTGATGGGAGAAACTCGTACATGCATGTTCGTGTTCCTAACATGTTTTGGTGTATGGAAATAGCATGTTGTTGGAAGTACTATGAATATGACTATATTTTTGTTGTAAATATTTTTTATGTTTAAATATATTTTCAATTTGAAATTTAGTGTGTTCATTAATTTGTTGGTGATATAATTTATTAATAACAGGTAGAAATAAAATTATGGTAATATAAAAACAATAAAAACATTTAATATGATTTAGGATTTTCCTACCAACGGTTGGAAGGAAATTTATACGAAGTAACATGTACTTGATATTTCCATCCAACAGTTCGTCAGAATTTCCGTCCAACAATTGGAAGGAAAATACAAAAATATGATATGCCCATTTTTCGTCCAACGTTGGTCAGAATTTTCGACCAACACAAAAAATTGGACGGAAATTCCCAAGTTTGAAAATGGTGGGTTTCTATTCGGAATTTCCGTCCAATTTTTGTTCGTTGGACGCTATTTCTGACGACAATTCGTAGTTGGACGGAATTTCTGACAATGATTTTTCTGAACGTTCGTTTTGGTCTGTATGTTTGACGGAAACGTCGTTTCCAACCAATATATCGCGTTTTCCGTCCAACGTTGCGAGATCATATAGTTAACAGTTAATGTACATGTAAACAATAACTTGATAATTGCTAACACATAATATGATAGCTACATGTTCAAAAACTATCAACTGTAAGTGTAGAATGTGTCAACAATAGATACAGAATCTGACTTGGTAATTGCTGACACATAATATGATAGCTATAGGTTCAAAAACTATGGTAGAATGTGTCAACTATAGATACAAAATCTGAAGGTTATTTTTAGACCAGGGTCTACAATGCAAGGTAGACCCTGGTCAATGGTATAATTAGGGCGCGCTATGCTTAGCTGGGATGCATTGAGGAAGGAGACGATAATTAATATAGGATAATGTTATTTATTTATTTATTTATTTTATGATTGATGAGGGAAACATGTAGATACTACAGGAAGATATGCACAGAATAAATTTTGTTCTTGCATAATATCTCGCTAATAGCCCTCCTGCCACTCCAAGTTGATGCATGCATGGTCTTGTTCACCAAGATATTAGCAACTTTGTTTTGCTCCCGATAGATATATAAGAATCTGATCTCCAAATTTTTATATGCCTCAAGGATATTCCCAATTGTCCTACTGGTGTAATATTTATTTAGTTACTCATTTTGACATACTTTAATTATATACATTAAAGATTAATTTTTGAATATTTCATACAAAATCTCAAATCTATGCATCGGAGTCAGAAAAATTATTTAAAAACTAGAAAGGTGCATTAAAGCTAAGCAGGGAACTGATTTAAGATTATTATTAGAAAATATAATTGTACCAAATGCATTCCTCAAAGTATCCAAGACAAAGTTAACAAAAAAAAAAAAAGTTAAAATAGTACTTAAAATAAAAACGTTCCGAAATAAAAATAAAGATAGACAATTATTGTTCCTTGCTCATCATGGTAACCTCATGGACTGAGTTAATTACCGATTTGGTCCTCGACTTTTAAAATTTCTCAATTTAGTCATCGATTATGTCATTTTTACCCGAAATGGTCCTTAGTCAAACTAAGGCAATACAACTAAGGACAGAATTGTAATTTCACTTAATAATCTGCACTAGTATACCCAACGAAATGTACTTGGCCCAAAATAATAGGCTGAGAAATGAAATTGATCTCATCTAAGCCCCTCACCCTAACAAACCGTAGCCGGCATCGCCACCGTCTCCCGGTCTCCGAGTCTGCAAGTTTACCTCCATTTTCACAAGTGTTTAGACCTAAGCATTTTCTTCTTCTTCTTCTTCTTCTTCTTCTTCTTCTTCTTCTTCTTCTTCTTCTTCTTCTTCTTCTTCTTCTTCTTCTTCTTCTTTGCTCTAAACCCTAGCAACCATCATCCAATTTTATCCCCTCTCTTAGTCACCATCATCCAATTTTATCCCGACCTGTTTCTTCCCTCTCCTTCAGGACCCCACCATCATCACAGCCGTTCATCACAATCAGAGCCTCGTCATCGTCTTTCCCTGAAGTACCGAAACCCTATCTCTTCAATGCGCTAAACCCTCAAAACCCTAGCCCCACACTCCGTCAATCCCTAACCTTGCCCTCGTTTTAGCTCCCATTGTCTCTCCTCAAATGCACCGTCGTCATCATCGTGACTGCGGCGACACTTTTCTTCGGGTAGGTTTTGTGCTATGCTAAAACTAGGGATGACAACGGGGCGGGCCGAGGGCGGGGAGTCCCCGTCCCCGCGACCCCGTCCCCATCCCCATCCCCGTCCCCGACCCCGGCGAGAAATTGAAAATATTCTCCATCCCCGTCCCCACGGGGAATTAGGCGGTGGCGGGGACGGGAATTCCCCATTCCCGGACAACTATTAGTCAAAATGTTAAACAATTGTAATTTTTAATAATAAATAAATAAAATCTAAGTTCTAGTTTCAAAAATTAAAGTAACAAGTCTACAATATATATATATATATATATATATATATATATATAATTATATAAATGTAGTATACATACTGTACAGTGCATTAATGCTGTAATGAACTATATATATAATTATATATATGTAGTATATATACTATACAGTGCATTAATGCTGTAATGAACTATATATATAATTAATGTTGCCATTATAGTATATAGTATATATATAAGTGACATTACAGTATATATATAATTATTCGGAGACAGGATGGGGCGGGGAGGAGTATTCCCGTCCCCGTCCCCGTTCCCAGTTGGGAATCACTCGTATTCCCCGTCCCCGTCTCCGTTCCCCGAAAATTTTTCTCATCCCCGTTTTTGTCTGGGCGGGGATCGGGGATTGATAAGTGCATAATTGTTCATATTTATACCCCATATTTAGTCTTGTTTTGCTTATGAAGTGTCACAATGTTGTTCAAAATGATCTTTATTTTGCTCATTTGATCCATTATGCACAATTCATTATCTTTGAGTAGAAATGAAGGATTTTAGATCATGTTGGATGCATTTGGAATCAAGGGGAGCCAATGTGAAGTTAAGGAGATGGATGCAACACTTTCAAAGGAGCCAAAGAGATGTTTTCAATGGTGTTGATCATATGGACAAATTAAACCAAAGGCAAAAGTGGAACAAGTGTCAACAAGTTGAAATTCTCGCATGGTTTGGCCACTGTTATGTTTTCGGAGCATATATCGGTCTAGAAATATCCAATTTATGTGATTCTTGTCCCATTGGAAAGAAGAATCAATGAGCTACAACTCATATTCAGACATCAAAGCCTAAAATGGAGGCCAAAGGGGTCGAAATTATCCTTGAATTTGAAGTTCCAAACTTACAATTCAAAACTGACCACTGTTTAGTTTTTGGACCATATCTTAGCCTAGAAATGTCCAAATGAAGTGATTCTTGCTCCATTGGAAAGAAGACTCGAAGGGATACAACTTTCATGAAGACCACAGTTCCATATTCTGACGTTTTGAAGGACAAAATACACGGCCAAGTGCACGGTCGTGTCTGTGGCCGTGTATTTTCTGTGCATTCCTGTAGATACTGCTGTTTTGGACACAGCCAGGGACATGGCCATGTCCCTGGCCGTGTCACCTCTGCTACAACTTTTTATAAACTTCGTTTTTTGTCATTTTTACTTGGTTTTGACCCATGGTTGAGCCCTAGCTTCTCTCTTTCACTTCCTTTCATATTGTAGTGTTAGATTAGGTTTAGATTTAGGTTTCTTAACATATTTCAAGCTTGTAATCAAGGATTCAACACTTGGATTCCAACATTTCAAGATTCTACCATCCAATTTCTTTAGAGAAGTGTTCCTTCCTTTTATCTCTTTATTTTGCAAGATTTATGCTTATTACTTGTGTTTATGTGTTCTTTATATTATTTAATCATGAGTAGTTAGTTTATTGACTTGAGTTAGGGTTGTATTATCTATCTTGATGCTTGATTTGTGATTATTGCAAAAAAGGAGAAGAACACTACCTAGGGTTCATGTGTTTATGAAGGTGTTGTGTTTACATCTTGTTAATGTTTGATGTACACTTTCATTAGCTTGTTTTTGGACGATTCCTTGCCTCAACGAGAGTTGGGTGATGAATCCAAGCCACCCCTTGCATAGACCCGATTTCTTCCTACGAAAATAGGGGAAATTAGGGGCTTTAGATGCTTTGCGTGCTTGATGGACTTGGAATTGATTCACCATGAAAGTGGGACAATTCCTTGTTCTAATCCTTGTTTATTAATCATGAGAATGGTTCGTAGACTAGGATACCTTTGTGCATTTCCGGTTGACTCTTTGTTATTTGTTCTCCCTAATCCATAGGTTGTTGAAGCATCTAGATGATAATGCTCCCAAACTTGAGTCCTACTCCTTTATTTTGTGTTTCCATCTTGTTCATATGTGTTTTTATTATTTTGTTTAGTTACCGTAGCCTTAACCTTGTTATGATTTGCTTAACTTCTTGTTGATTTTCTTATGCTAGTGCCTAGTTTCTTGTGATTGCATATTGCGTGCCATAACCCCCAATCCCCTGAGGACGACATTACACACCCGTACACTCACCACATCTTATTTTTGCTACATCAAAAATTGGCGCCGTTGCCGGGGATTAGCAATTTGGTGGTTCTATGTGATTGCTTGATTTGCTAGCATTAGAGTTTAGGGAGTCTTAGGAGACTAAGTTTTTTCTTTATTTTTGTTTGTTTTTATTGTTCAAAGAGCTTATTGTCTTACCTTGATTGAGATTTGGTTGAAGGATCTTTTCTTTGTGCATTCACTCTTAATTGAAAAGGAAGAGTTTTCAGCACTGAATCAAGAACTTTCAATTATGCAGGGGTATGATTTCTAAGAGCAAAGAATGTCATTGCCCGATTTCATCAAAATGGGTATAAAGACCTTTCAAGGTGGTCGTCCACTTCAATCATTCCTTTCTTATTCTAAATGGTGTTCCTATTGTGGTGAAGCTCATGCATTGGAGAATTTCTACAAGTTAAATTTCACAAATCAAGCACCACCCTCAAGATTGTCAACCTTTCCCTCAAGAGTGTAGGGTCAATATGAGTCAAGAAGTTCCTCAAGAAAACACTTTTCTAGCTTTGGAGCCACAATCTCCATGGTGTGATATATGTGGTGGTTCTCATGCTTTGGAAAGTTGCCATATTTTGACTCCCACTTACCAAGTGCCTCATCAAGATGATCAACAACAAGCTTTGGAATATAATGTCAATGTCAATGAAGAAGCTTTTCAAGGAGGTACACCACCAATGTTCATGCCACAACCTCTTTGGTGTGCCATATGTGGAAGACCACATGAAGCCGAAGGATGCTACATTTTTTATCCTAATTTCCAATATCAAGGCCAAGTTCAAGAACCTCCACATCAAGAACCTCGACAAGAATATCAAGACCAATTTGAAGAAGTCCCTTACCAAGAACCTCAACAAGAATGTCAACCATTTGATCAAGAGTCCGAGATGAAGTCCATGATGGCCAATATGCTTATGCAAATGAATGAGCTTGTAACACCCCGTGTTACGGCCCTTAATCCAGAATTAATTATTTAATTAATTCCATTAATAATAATTAAAAAGGATTTAATTTTATTATAAATCCCTTAAATTAATTAATGTGGTCCACCACGAATCGTGGGCCCTTGCCTAAACTAGAGTCATAAGCCTATTAGAAATAAAGAAAGTACACCTTTACTATTCAGATTATGATTAGGATTCTCCTTAATTAATTAATATGGTCCACCATGAACCATGGACCCTTATTCCTAAAAGAAGTCCTTAATCCTATAAGGAATAGAATTAGTAAACTCATACCATCTAGACCCTAATTAGGACCCCTAAATATATATATAAGGACATAGGAGGCACCTAGAAGTCACACCACAATAATTATCACCACACAGGAATTCCCAAGGGACTCCCCACCACCAAGCCTAGGGAGATCAAAACGGATGGAAATCTTAGGGAATAACCTTAATAGCCAAAGGATGATTAATTAAGGCTAAGAGGTAACCCATGTCTCAACAAAACCTATGTTCTTCGCTATAATTTCCTTCCTTGGCCTCCCTCTAAATTCTTGTGTCTTGATTGAATTCTTCTATGATAATGATGTTATGTTCTTGATGATTGATAAGATGATTTATATGCTTTCTTAATCTTGATGATCTTGATGTTAAAAAGAAGTTCTTGATTATGATATGACGATTCTTGACGGATCTTGATATTTCTTGATGTTAAAGATAAAATATGTTATTGATGATTTGGGTGAGATTAGAACCCTAGGTTGGATTGGGAATTTGTATTGTGATGATCTTGATTCATATTTGGGTGGGATTTCGCATGTTCGGGTGTTGTTTATATTTAGAAGTCGTAATAGGATAAGTCCTACATGATTCTTACTTTTGATCCGTTAATTGCTTACGTGATGTCATTATTTGCATTTAAAAGTGTCTAAGCATGGTTTCGGGTTCCACAAAGGTTCCCGGGACAAGTATAAGAGTAAAGAGTCAGTGGGGGGTAGGTGGGGGTGGGGGAACCCACCACCTACCCGCTGCCTAAAGGGCACTGCACGGCAGCGGGCAGCCACCGGGCAGCCGGCTGCCCGCCGGCAACCCGCTGCCCGGAACAGTGCCCACCAGCGGGCAGCCGGCAGGTGACCCCCACCCACCGGCTACCCGCTGGTCCGTACCCCACCCCGGGTCCCTGGCTTCCCCGTTTGATGTTCCCCATCCCCCGTGGTGTCCCAATGGACCCCGTTTCTCGTGCCTGAGTCTAGTTTGATGTTTCGGATACCGTTCGTAGGATAAAAGAGTCTTAGGAATCGCATGCTATTTGAATTGTTAACCCGTGGACCTAGGAGGAAGTTGTATGAGCCCTTAGGAATTATTCTTAGTATGTGAATGATCACACGTAAGTTCATTTATATGTCTTTCCCCTCCCAATGTGCTATTACGTGCTCCTACGTGTTCTGTGTTGCATGATCCCCCATTTTGGCTATAGGCCAATTGGATGGTTCCCGGACTAAGGTTCGGAAGTCGGTTGAAGACCAAATGGATTGTTCCCGGACTAAAGGTTCAAAAGTCGCTGAAGGCCAATGGATTGTTCCTGAGCTAAGGCTCAGAAGTGGCTAAGGCCAAATTGATACACTTCTTGGACTACAAGTCCAAATATGGGCCTCGGTGCTATGACCCACCGGACCTGAACGCGCCAGGACGGTGTGTAGGGCTAATAAGCCGAGGAAGGCTGTAGTCCACCGACCTGAGTAATCAGGCGGTGTGTAGGGCTACGGCTGGCTGCGATCCACCGAATGATGGGACAGCGGTGTGTAGGGCCATAGTCTCCGAGGATCTTCGCCCACCGACTGAGTATAGCTCAGCGGTAAGCCGGGCTTGATCCGCTATGGTCCACCGATTGTGCACATCGACGGTGTGTAGGGTCGTAAGTCCCCCCTTGTAAAGGGGATCGCGGTCCACCGACTGTGTGCGTCAGCGGTGTGTCGGATCGTGGTCCGACGATGAGTTCGTCAGTGGTTCTCAAAGGGTTGGCTACGATCAACTCCCCTCATACCGCGGTACTGAGGTAGGGTGCTGCGGGG
>NW_017616970.1:20000-203307 GCF_001879475.1 Ipomoea nil
TGAGGTTCTACCTTCTCTCTAGAAAAGAAGTGTAGCTTATTCTCCAAGCCAAGTTGAGACCCTTGTCAAGATTTCAAGATTTGCTTCCAAGATTCAACCTTTCACCTATTTGGGCATCTAGGAGGGTAAGATCTAAGTTCATCTTGTGCTTTTGGTTCCATCTTAGTTGTCTTTTTCTTAAAGGAAGGATCTTTATGATCTTTTGGTTTAATCTTGAAGTGGGTTTGGAAAGTAAGCCTTGTGGAGAACTTGTTGTGGTGTAAAGTGAAGTCTTTTGGTCTTCAAGAGGTAACCCATGCTCTACAAAACCTATTTTGCTTACCAATATGTGATTTCTTGGATTCTACATGTGTTTTGCTATGAAATGTGAGGGTTTATGCATTTGTCTTGTGATATTGCATATCTAGAGCTTGTGTTTAGGGTTCCTTTGTGCCATTGCTTGGCATTTTCCATGGTTCATGTAATTTTGTTGTGTATGGGTGAGATTTGGCATGTTTTGGACTTGAATTTGTGTTTGGAGAAGAAAATCCCCGAAAGGATTAGTTTGCACAGGAGTATGTACCCGCGGGCGGAACGGCGGGGAGAGCCCTACCCGCCGCCCACCCGCAGGTACATAGACTTGTGGGTTGTGTACCCGCGGGCAGAACCACGGGTAGGGGCCTACCCGTGGGTCCACCCGCGGGGGAACACAGTGGGGTTGAAATGGGATTTGTTCCCCGTGATTTGTTTGACTCGGTATTTGGTCTTTTGGCTTCCCGTTGTTCTTTTGTGGAACTATTTGAGTGTCTCCTTGATGTTTCGTACGTCTAGAACTATATGGTAGGTACCCATGTAGGACTTTGGTGTCTTGAATCGTGCTAAGTGTTCAACATTGTGTTTCGTTGGACCAAGAGGTGTCTTGTGTGTTCCTCGGAACTATCTTGGGTTTCCCCGTTGATAAGCATGCTAGTTTGTGGTCTTAATGCTAGCGTGTGAGTTGTTTGTACCTTCCGTTTGGTTGATGATAAGTTGTGTTATTCATCTTTGTTGTCATTGGGTTGTGACCCGTTCCTTGATTGAGTATGTTTCATACCTTCGTTGTAATCCGTTGTTTGACTCTCGTGTGAGTGGTGGTGCGTGTGTGGCTCTACCTGGATTGCACGATTAGTGGTATGGGACACTAGTCAACAAGGTATTGCAGCGGTCCTCGTGGTGGCCGTGACGTGATTATGGAGTTGTGGCCTGAGTGATGGGTCCACGTTTATTGGGAGATAACATGTGTTATCCGGGCATGTGTTGCCGTGATTGGTGGTGTTCGTTGGTGGTTGTTGGTGGGGGACTACGGTCCCGGGGGAATAAGGTTGGACTAAGAAGTACAGGGGTCCTGGAGGTAATGGTTGGAAAAGAAGGTACAAGGTTGGGGGTAGCCATAAGGATGGAACAGGGCATAAGGAAGGCATACCAACTCGTGATGGGTGATGTTGCGAGGGCTTGTAAAGCCGGCGTTGTGTGATCTTCTCTCGTGACGTGAGTAGTCACGAAGGCTTGTGTGGTTTTGGCATGTGTTGCTGTTGGGTGAGTTCTTATCCTTGGGTGTGGTTAACCTTTGTGGTTTGGGATGTGTTCCCGTGTTATCCTTGAGAGTGATGAGTCTTGTGTTGACAATTGATCTTGGTTTTGACTTATATATATATATATATATATATATATATATATATATATATATATATATATATATATATATATTCCGTTTCGAAAATGGTTTTTACATCTTATATCTATCTATTTATGATACTTAACGGTATTGGTGGGTTACCAGCATTACTCGCTGACCGGGCGTCGTCCCATGTTTATCTTTGTATCTTTCAGGTGATGTTTAGACGAGCGCGATGTCTAGAGCCTGGTAGCATAGCACCTTTGTCCTTACTTTTGTGGCCTGTGCGCCGATGTAGTTAGATTGATGTTTTGGGATAGACGTACACACTTGCAGATTGTTTGCCGTAGCATTTACCGTGTTTGGTAGACGTAGCGTGACACCCCGTTGGATTTCCTTTTATCCAGTTTCGTTTTTACCTTCCGTTGTGCTAGTTTTGTCGCTTCATCTGCATGTGTTAAGGCTTTTATATAGGTCTTGTTTGGGGGGTGTTACACCATGTCTCAACAAAACCTATGTTCTTCGCTATAATTTCCTTCCTTGGTCTCCCTCTAAATTCTTGTGTCTTTATTGAATTCTTCTATGATAATGATGTTATGTTCTTGATGATTGATAAGATGATTTATATGCTTTCTTAATCTTGATGATCTTGATGTTAAAAAGAAGTTCTTGATTATGATATGACGATTCTTGACGGATCTTGATATTTCTTGATGTTAAAGATAAAATATGTTCTTGAGGATTTGGGTGAGATTAGAGCCCTAGGTAGGATTGGGAATTTGTATTGTGATGATCTTGATTCATATTTGGGTGGGATTTCGCATGTTCGGGTGTTGTTTATATTTAGAAGTCGTAATAGGATTAGTCCTACATGATTCTTGCTTTTGATCCGTTAATTGCTTACGTGATGTCATTATTTGCGTTTAAAAGTGTCTAAGCATGGTTTCGGGTTTCACAAAGGTTCCCGGGACGAGTATACGAGTAAAGAGTCAGTGGGGGGTAGGTGGGGGTGGGGGAACCCACCACCTACCCGCTGCCTAAAGGGCACTGCACGGCAGCCACCGGGCAGCCGGCTGCCCGCCGGCAACCCGCTGCCCGGAACAGTGCCCACCAGCGGGCAGCCGACGGGTGACCCCCACCCACCGGCTACCCGCTGGTCCGTACCCCACCCCGGGTCCCCGGCTTCCCCGTTTGATGTTCCCCATCCCCCGTGGTGTCCCAACGGACCCCGTTTGTCGTGTCTGAATCTAGTTTGATGTTTCGGGTACCGTTCGTAGGATAAAAGAGTCTTAGGAATCGCATGCTAGTTGAATTGGTAACCCGTGGACCTAGGAGGAAGTTGTATGAGCCCTTAGGAATTATTCTTAGTATGTGAATGATGACACGTAAGTTCATTTATATGTCTTTCCCCTCCCAATGTGCTATTACGTGCTCCTACGTGTTATGTGTTCATGATCCCCCAATTTGGCTATAGGCCAATTGGGTGGTTCCCGGACTAAGGTTCGGAAGTCGGTTGAAGAACGAATGGATTGTCCCCGGACTGAAGGTTCGGAAGTGGCTGAAGGCCAATGGATTGTTCCTGAGCTAAGGCTCAGAAGTGGCTAAGGCCAAATTGATACACTTCTTAGACTACAAGTCCAAATATGGGCCTCGGTGCTATGACCCACCGGACCTGAACGCGCCAGGACGGTGTGTAGGGCCAATAAACCGAGGAAGGGTGTAGTCCACCGACCTGAGTAATCAGGCGGTGTGTAGGGCTACGGCTGGCTGCGATCCACCGAATAATGGGACAACGGTGTGTAGGGCCATAGTCTCCGAGGATCTTCGCCCACCGACTGAGTATAGCTCAGCGGTAAGCTGGGCTTGATCCGCTATGGTCCACCGACTGTGCGCATCGACGGTGTGTAGGGTCGTATGTCCCCCCTTGTAAAGGGGATCGCGGTCCACCGACTGTGTGCGTCAGCGGTGTGTCGGATCGTGGTCCGCGGTATTGAGGTAGGGAGCTGCGGGGCCGTGTTAATGCTATAAGCATTAACCCTCATGTTCGGGGCATGCAATTGGTCCCGTGGCGCCATCAATGATTATGTGCTATGAATGATGATTGAATGATGATATGATGGAATTGAAAAGCGAACTGTTACCTTTGATGTGCATTTCTTATGATGTTATCTCTACTTAACTATCTATTACTGTTGATGTGCTTATCCCTACTTGTTGAGTCTACTCCCGATTTTAAAAGCTAGAGTCTCCTAAGTATATATATCTTCTTGCTTCAAAATGGTTTTCCTATATCTATATCTATATATACCTATATTGTGTTTCAACGCGTTGGAGTGGGTTACCAGCATCTCTCGCTGAACAGATATATTTGGCTTTCAGGCACAGATGAGTAGACACTGGAGCGCGCTAGAGATTCGGAGCACAGAGTAGCTAATTTCCCTTTCGGCCTGCGTGCCATGCTTCTGTGTTGACATCATTGAGGATTTTAGTTAGTTAGCCTGTGCACCTGGGTTCTCTATGTAACACCCCGTGTTACGACCCCTAAAATCAATTAAATCATTTAATCAATTACCCAAAAGAAAGAATTAAATCACAATAATTAATTAGGAGGCCCACCATAGTCCACGGGCCCTTATCCCTAAACCCAATCCCTAGTCCCAAAAGAAATAGAATTAGCAAGCTCATAATACTAGTTCCTAACTAGGACTCCTAAATATATAAATAGGGGACTTAAGAGGCACCTAGAAACCCCCCACAACAATAAACGCCCACCACCCCAAAGAGCTCCAAGAAACCCCTAGAAGAAATCAAGAAAGCAAGAAAGCTTAAAGAAAGACCCTTCATAGCCAAGGAATTAAATAAAGGCTAAGAGGTAACCCATGTCTCAACAAAACCTATTTTCATAGCTATGATTCCACCTTAGGGTTTCCCCCATATTATTGTGATTGGCGAGATATGATGATGGTTATTAATGTTTGATGTGATGATCCCATGAGGGATCTTGATAATCTTGATGTTGGGAGATTCTTGATAATTATGGTGTTCTTGATGATTATATGGAGTTCTTGATGATTATACGTTGTTCTTGATAATTGTGTGATGCTCTTGATGCTTACGTGTTACTCTTACCGAATCTTGCAATTAGAAGACGAATCGTATCCTTGTTGATATAAAAGTGATTAGAACCCTAGGTTGTATCGTATGATATTATTCTTGGATCATCGGGTGGGGAAATCGCATGTTTGGGTGTTGATTATGTTTAGAAAAGCATGATAGGTTATGTGCCGTTCGTTTCTCGTATTTGATCCGTTAATTGTCTACGTGTTGTCGTTAATTGCGTTGTAAAGTGTCTAAGCATGGTTTCGGGTTCCACAATGGTTCCCGGGGCGAAATTGTGTGATAAGAGTCAGTGGGGGGTAGGTGGGGGGTAGGGGACCCGCCACCTACCCACGGCCGGAAATTGTATCTCCGGCAGCGGGCAGCCGGCGGGCGGGCAGCTACCTGCCGGCGACCCGCTGCCCGGAACAGTGTTACCGGCGGGCAGCCGGCTGGTGGCCCCCCACCCACCGGCTACCCGCTGGAATTTCCCCCACTTTGGGTTCCCGGCTTCCCCGTTTGATGTTCCCCCGTTCCCCGTGGTGTCCCAACGGACTCCGTTTATCGTGCCTATGTGTAGTTTGATATTTCGGGTACCGTTCGTAGGTTTATGAGTCTATTATATTGCATGCTAGTTGAATTGGTATCCCGTTGACCTAGGCGGAAGAAGTATGAACCCCTTAGGACTATTCTTAGTATGTGATGGATCACGCATAGGTTTTGTTATACGTTTTCTCCCCCTTCCCAATGTGTTAATGTGGGTTGCATGTACTTGCTATGTGTTATGTGTGCATGTAACCCCGAGTTTGTTAAGATCAATCGGGCTATACGGGCAGTCGGGTGGGCTGAGAACCATACCGGCTGTTAACCAAGCTGGTAGAGACCGGTCAGGTATATAAATATTATATAGGACTAAGTTCCACTATACGGGCAGTCGGATGGGCTGAGAACCATACCGGCTGTTAACCAGGCTGGTAGAGACCGGTCAGGTATATAAATATTATATAGGACAAAGGTCCACTATACGGGCAGTTGAATGGGCTGAGAACCATCCTAACTGTTAACCAGGCTGGTAAAGACCGATCAGGTATATAAATATTATGTAGGACAAAGGTCCATCAGTCGGTTGCGATCGGCTCCTCCGTAATGTGAGACGGGGCAGGGTGCTGCGGGGCCGTGTCAGAGCTATATGCGCTGACCCTCATGTATGGGCATGCGATTGGTCCTGTGGCGCCAACAAAGTGTGCTATGTGATGAGATATGGATGAGTTGTGGTTATGAGTATTTTGGGGGATGTGACTATGGGATTTATGTTGGGGATTGTTTATGTTGGGTTATGATTATTAATTGTGCTCAGCTTTATCTGTCTTGCTTGTTGTAGATTGTATACGCTTGTTATAACTGTTGCTTGTGTCTAGCCTTATCTGTCGAGTCATTCCCGGTTTTAAAAGCTAGAGTTCGTAGGATATATCTTCATATTCAAAATGGTTTTCGTATATCTATATATATCTCTATATGTAATGTATTTCAACACGTTGGAGTGGGTTACCAGCATCTCTCGCTGAACAGATATATTTGGCTTTCAGGCACAGAAGGTTAAGTCACTGGAGTGCGCTAGAGCTTGGATCATAGAAGTAGTTAGTTTCCCTTTCGGCCTGCGTGCCACGTTTATGCATTCATATCTTTGAGACATTAGTTAGTTAGCCTGTGCACCTGAGTTCTCTAGCTCAGGTGTGGCATAACACCCCGTACACTCGTACTCTGTTGGGATTTAATGAGATTACACCCTTAATTTATAAGTTTTAAATATCTTGAAAATCTGGGGTGTTACAGTTGGTATCAGAGCCTAAGTTTGAACCTAGGAAAAGACTTTTAAAGATCGGACTTTAGGACATTATGCTTGAACTCTAGGTACCTAGGAGCATAGGATTCAGGAATCTTAGGACGCGCAGTGAGATTGTGAAACCTACACATAACTTCCCTACACTTTACCCTTCCCCATTCTAAAACCGTCCCCCACTTATCATTTCACCAGAAGGGCATCGAACTCTAACTTAACATTCTTATAAACGCTGACCAGAAAGACGATAGCATGGCACCGAACAGAAGGCAATCCAGAACTCCAGAGCCCGCCACAGACAACCCCTTGACCCAGACCCTACAGCAACTAACACAAGTCGCAGAGGCACTAAGTGACGCGGCCCTTCGCAACAACAGGCCCCCACCGCCTCCGTCAAACGCAAACTCGGACGTCGCCCGACAAGTTTCGAATCACCGACCACCCACGTTTTCGGGAGAAGAGGATCCCGCGGTCCTGGAAGAATGGATCCGGACTCTTGATAAGATTTTTGGAGTAGTAGAATGTCCGGGAGGACGCCGCGTAGAGATAGCCTCGTTCTACTTCGGGCACGAGGCCGATCTCTGGTGGATCCACGAGGGGCCCACTTATCAACAAGAACCAGGGTTCAATTGGGAGAACCTCAAAACACGACTACGAGAGAGGTTCTACCCGACACACGTGAGAGCGTCCATGTACGAGGAGTTTCTCCATCTGAAACAAGGGACAGCGACCGTTATGGAATACCACAAACGATTCCTTGAACTAGCACGCTTCGCACCCGAACTTGTCCCCACCGAGGTAACCAAAATAGAGAGATTCGTATCGGGCCTCAACTTTGAAGCCCGAAAAGCACTAGTGGTAAGCAGACCCCGGACTTTCAACGAGGCTTACTCCAGTGCCGCCAATCTCTACCGAATCCAACTACTCCAACGCGGGGTTCAGGAGCAAATGCGGAAGAGGAACCCCGGAGGAGGGGCGCCACCAGTAAAAAGAACAAGGAACGACACCAACACGAGACCCGGCAACCCGACCAACCAAAGGCCACCTCGGGAAAACAACGACGCCAGCGCCAGGGGCTTCCCTTGCCCGAAATGCAACAAGAGCCATAGAGGCAAGGATTGCATGGGCAAACCCTTGCGATGCTTCAACTGCGGAGAAGAAGGACACAAGGCCTTCCTTTGCACCCAACCCCAAAGGCCACGCACTACCACCATGGGACAACATGGGGGCACCACTCATCAAGGAAACTACGGCACTCCCGGGAAAATATTCGTCATGAGCCGCACTCAAGCCGACCTCGGGAACGAGGGCGATCTCGAGGAAGGGAACCAAGGCCCAGAAGACGAGGACCACGCAAATCCCGTGGGAGAAAGCCAAGAAGACGAATTCTGCCTAGGTTAGGTTGGCAATTTCTTGTAATCACCTTCGTGGTAGAGTTACTTGCTTAGCTTAATTACTTGGAACTATTATAAATAAAAGATTAGTTCATAATTCGGTTCTACTTGCAAACTAGCCAAACCTCATCACTAGAAGCCGGAATAAGGAAAAAGACAAAGGCCCCATCATCAAAGAGCCTAGTGTTGCCAATAAGTATTGAACTCTAGACCTCCTATTTACAAGTCCAAGCCCCTAACCACTAAGCCATAAGTGTTTCTTGAAAACCTCAAGGGAATACTCCCTTGTTAAACCCCTCCAAATCCCTAAAACCCACAAAACCCCCAAATCAAAAACCCTTCTTCTTCTTCCTCTCCTTCTTCTTCCCCACTCTTCCCCTTCTCCTTCTCGCACACCTCACCGCCCCACCCCAAAGAAACCAACAACCACCCATCATCACCGCCGATCGACCGCCGCCGCCGGCCGAACACCACCCGCCAACGCCACACCACCTCGCCGCCGTCCCCCTCGAAAACAAGAAACCACGCCGCCTAGAAGCTCGCCGGAAAAACGCGCCGGAGCGCCGTTCACCTCGCCGGAAAAACACGTCGGAGCCCCGCCGCCGCCTCGCCGGAAAACGTCGCCATCAACCGAAGCACCACGATGCCAAAGAAACCCCTCGGAACCCGCACCCCGGAGTGGAGCAACGCCGATTACACCGTGATCGAAGGTAAAGCACTTGAACCCGACCAATTCTCTCCGGAATTGGTTGATATGCTCAAACATCAAGGGCTTTTAGATACGTATCTCACCATCAAAGGGGATACGTACCCCGAATTGGTGAAGGAGTTCTATCAACACCTTGTAGCCACCAAAAGGGGTGACAAGGTAGAAATCACCACCAAGGTCCATGGCAAGGAAATTGTGCTTTCCGAAGGCCGTTTGGCCAAGCTCTTGAAATTGACCACCACGGGTGTGTCTAACTATGACCGAAAGGGGTGGATTGATACCCAAACTACGGGATACAAGGACTACCTCGGGTACCTACTCGGGAAGGAGGACGGGTTCACCTCGGCCACTCGACCAAAACGAATGTGGCTATCGGCGGAGCAAAAGATATTGGTTATGATTGTAACCGATAGCCTCTTGCCCACCAATAACAAAAGCAAGGATGTGGGAAGCTTGGAGTGCACCTTTGCTTACCTCCTGAAACATAAAATCAAGTTCAACCTGCCGGCACTCATGTTAAAACACATGGAATTCTGCAAGTCAAACAACCGGCTTAGCCTACCCTACGGGATGATCCCAAGTTGGATCATGGAGAAAAAGGGGGTAGACCTAAGCCACACCGAGGTCAAGACCGCAAATGGCATGGCTTTTAACGCCCAGAACCTCCGCCGCAACGACATCTACTACACCGAAGGGGGACATTACCTCACCCTCGAAGAAATTTGCCAAAAACCCGAGGAAGAGCGAAGGGAATTGGTCGACCGACTGGACATCTCCAACAAAAAGCTCAAACGAGCCATGCAAGACTGCGGAGGTTCGGAGGGACATGAGGACCAGGAGGAGGAAGACGAACCCAACCCAACAGTGCAACCACGATCAGGAGGAAATCCAAGGGAGCAAGACGAGGACTCAATCCATGAACGCATACTCGCGCAGCTCAACCGACAAAACCAAATCATGGAAGAAGGATTCTCATCCCTGATCCGTACGACACGCGCACTAGATCAAAGGGTGACAGCAATCGAGGCCACCTTGGGCACTCGCGGGGCACCCGGCTCAGGAGCAGGAGACCGAGGTAGGCCTTAAACCCTTTCTATCGCAACACCACCAGAAATCCAGCCTACCCCAGCTAAGGCAAAACGTGGGGCCACATTCCTAACCAGGAGGCCAAAATGCGGGATGCCTGGGGGTGAAAGAGTGGATTAACACACCGGGCTTCGGGGACGAAGCCCCTCGTAAGGGGGGGAGAGTGTAACACCCCGTGTTACGACCCCTAAGATCAATTAAATCATTTAATCAATTACCCAAAAGAAAGAATTAAATCACAATAATTAATTAGGAGGCCCACCATAGTCCACGGGCCCTTATCCCTAAACCCAATCCCTAGTCCCAAAAGAAATAGAATTAGCAAGCCCATAATACTAGTTCCTAACTAGGACTCCTAAATATATAAATAGGGGACTTAAGAGGCCCTTAGAAACCCCCCACCACAATAAATGCCCACCACCCCAAAGAGCTCCAAGAATCCCCTAGAAGAAATCAAGAAAGCAAGAAAGCTTAAAGAAAGACCCTTCATAGCCAAGGAATTAAATAAAGGCTAAGAGGTAACCCATGTCTCAACAAAACCTATTTTCATAGCTATGATTCCCCCTTAGGGTTTCCCCCATATTATTGTGATTGGCGAGATATGATGATGGTTATTAATGTTTGATGTGATGATCCCATGAGGGATCTTGATAATCTTGATGTTGGGAGATTCTTGATAATTATGGTGTTCTTGATGATTATATGGAGTTCTTGATGATTATACGTTGTTCTTGATAATTGTGTGATGCTCTTGATGCTTATGTGTTACTCTTACCGAATCTTGCAATTAGAAGACGAATCGTATCCTTGTTGATATAAAAGTGATTAGAACCCTAGGTTGTATCGTATGATATTATTCTTGGATCATCGGGTGGGGAGATCGCATGTTTGGGTGTTGATTATGTTTAGAAAAGCATGATAGGTTATGTGCCGTTCGTTTCTCGTATTTGATCCGTTAATTGTCTACGTGTTGTCGTTAATTGCGTTGTAAAGTGTCTAAGCATGGTTTCGGGTTCCACAATGGTTCCCGGGGCGAAATTGTGTGATAAGAGTCAGTGGGGGGTAGGTGGGGGGTAGGGGACCCGCCACCTACCCACGGCCGGAAATTGTATCTCCGGCAGCGGGCAGCCGGCGGGCGGGCAGCTACCCGCCGGCGACCCGCTGCCCGGAACAGTGTTACCGGCGGGCAGCCGGCGGGTGGCCCCCCACCCACCGGCTACCCGCTGGAATTTCCCCCACTTTGGGTTCCCGGCTTCCCCGTTTGATGTTCCCCCGTTCCCCGTGGTGTCCCAACGGACTCCGTTTATCGTGCCTATGTCTAGTTTGATATTTCGGGTACCGTTCGTAGGTTTATGAGTCTATTATATTGCATGCTAGTTGAATTGGTATCCCGTTGACCTAGGCGGAAGAAGTATGAACCCCTTAGGACTATTCTTAGTATGTGATGGATCACGCATAGGTTTTGTTATACGTTTTCTCCCCCTTCCCAATGTGTTAATGTGGGTTGCATGTACTTGCTATGTGTTATGTGTGCATGTAACCCCGAGTTCGTTAAGATCAATCGGGCTATACGGGCAGTCGGGTGGGCTGAGAACCATACCGGCTGTTAATCAGGCTGGTAGAGACCGGTCAGGTATATAAATATTACATAGGACTAAGTTCCACTATACGGGCAGTCGGATGGGCTGAGAACCATACCGGCTGTTAACCAGGCTGGTAGAGACCGGTCAGGTATATAAATATTATATAGGACAAAGGTCCACTATACGGGCAGTTGAATGGGCTGAGAACCATCCCAACTGTTAACCAGGCTGGTAAAGACCGGTCAGGTATATAAATATTATGTAGGACAAAGGTCCATCAGTCGGTTGCGATCGGCTCCTCCGTAATGTGAGACGGGGCAGGGTGCTGCGGGGCCGTGTCAGAGCTATATGCGCTGACCCTCATGTATGGGCATGCGATTGGTCCTGTGGCGCCAACAAAGTGTGCTATGTGATGAGATATGGATGAATTGTGGTTATGAGTATTTTGGGGGATGTGACTATGGGATTTATGCTGGGGATTGTTTATGTTGGGTTATGATTATTAATTGTGCTCAGCTTTATCTGTCATGCTTGTTGTAGATTGTATAAGCTTGTTATAACTGTTGCTTGTGTCTAGCCTTATCTGTCGAGTCATTCCCGGTTTTAAAAGCTAGAGTTCGTAGGATATATCTTCATATTCAAAATGGTTTTCGTATATCTATATATATCTCTATATGTAATGTATTTCAACACGTTGGAGTGGGTTACCAGCATCTCTCGCTGAACAGATATATTTGGCTTTCAGGCACAGAAGGTTAAGTCACTGGAGTGCGCTAGAGCTTGGATCATAGAAGTAGTTAGTTTCCCTTTCGGCCTGCGTGCCACGTTTATGCATTCATATCTTTGAGACATTAGTTAGTTAGCCTGTGCACCTGAGTTCTCTAGCTCAGGTGTGGCATAACACCCCGTACACTCGTACTCTGTTGGGATTTAATGAGATTGCACCCTTAATTTATAAGTTTTAAATATCTTGAAAATCTGGGGTGTGACACTCTAGCCCAGGCGTGGCATAGCACCCCATACTCTTATGTTATATTTCGGTATTTAATGAGGATTTATCTTTATTATATAAGTTTTAAATGTTCCAAAATTTCGGGGTGTTACAGAGCTACAAGTTCAACTAGACAACATGATGGCTCAAAGACAAGGTTTGGCAACTCAAGAACCCGTTCAAGAATTATCTTCCAATGGAGAGGTTCTACAAGAGTTCTTCTTGCCAATTGAAGGTCATGAAAATGAAAAGGAGGGTGAGGACCTTGAAGATGAAGAGGTTTATGATGAGTGCATTGAGATGGAAACACCAAGTTGGGGGGGGGGGGGAGTTTAGAGTTGCAAGGGAATGGTGATAAGGAACAACTTGAAGATAGTCCAATTGAAGAAGTGCTTAAGAAAGATGAAGTTGATGAAATATGTGGCACAAAGAAGGAATGCCCTTCAATGGATGACACTACCTTGGGTGAAGACTTTAGGAGAGTGTGGGAATCGTGAGGAGTTGAAGGCCTTGAGAGTGTTGGCCCACATTGGCCTATATTTGAATCAAAGGATTCCCACTTCTTATTAGTGCATGAAGATGACCCAAGATTCTCCCTACTTACCAAAGATGAAGAACATGAAGAAGGGGAGAAAAGTGAAGATCAAGAAAAGGATCAAGTTCATGGCTACTATCTTGATCCAAGGTTTAGGAAGAAATCATTGGTGGACTTATGGATTAAAAATGGCTTTGAGGAAGAAATATTCTTGGAGTTTGATTTGGATGAGCATAACGTCTTAAAATTTGAAGTGATGAACTTGAGCTCCAAGGAATTTATTGATGAGCGTCACTTGAAAACATATTTGGAAGGAAAAGTTGATAGAAAGATGGGAATTTTTCTCCTTCAATCCCTTGATGGTTGGTTTTGAGAGGTTGAGTCGAGCTAGCGACGTTAAACTTAGCGCTTCATGGGAGGCACCCCATGTTATCTTTCATTTTATTGCACTTTACTTTCTTCGTTATTTTTCTTAACACTTTTATTTTTGATATATCATGCTTTCACTTGTGCTTTCATGTATATATTCTCTTGAATCTAGGAGTGACACCAAGGAGTATGCTCAATTCTAAGAAGGCTTCATGATGATTCTTTGGCACTAGAAGATTCATTAAGGGGGTCTCATCTACCTTCTCTACTTTCTTTAATTGTGTATAGTGCTTTACTTGGTGTAGTTAGTAGAGATTGTGCTCCTTATGCTTATTGTGCCACCCTTTCTCCCCTTGTGTTTTGTTTTCTTTCGCATCGAGGACGATGTAGCCTTTAAGTGTGGGGGAGGGGATAATTTTTTTTTTTTTTTCTAAAAAAATTGAAATTTTTGAAACTTTGCTTGGATGAATCATTGTGCATAATGTTTGGTAAATTGCCTTTCCTTGCTTGAAGTTGTGATTACTCCCTCTTTGTTGGTTTGTGGTTTGTTTTGGTGGAACTTGTTGCAATTCAACTTGTGATTGATGAGCCAAGGGGTAACTCATGATTGATCTATTCTCTTGTTAATAACCTTGTTAACCACTTAATAATTGAATAAATTCTTGATCTCGTGTGTTATGCTTTGCTAGTGAAGGCTTACGTGAGATTCAGGTCATGGTTGATTTGCTAGAACTTGCCTAATTACTCCCCAAGTAAAGCTTAAGATTTGCATGTTTTGAAATGATTTAGGCCATTTTTGTTTAGCCCAAGCCTTTAAGCTTACCCTTACATATGTTTTTATCCCTAGTTGTCCCCGTTGAGCCATTTGTTTGTTTAATAAGTGCTAAGTAGTTGTCCTACATTGTGATTGTTTTTCCTTGTGTTAACCCTCATCATTTAACCTTTAACCCCTAGCCAAAATGTTTCCCCCCACCCTTGAGAGAATAGAGCATTTATTCTTTTTCTTTGAAGAGATCTTTATTGAAGCTTGTTTTGTTAGCAATCCTCTTGATAATTTTGTCTAAGTGTGGGGGTATTGATTCATGGAATACGTTTTGTTTATTGTTTTGAAATAGAAAAGAAGAAAAAAATAAGAATGATGAGAAAATTGAGAAAAAAGTCTTGAAAAAGAGATGAATTGAGAAAAATGAAAAGAAAAGAAGAAGAATAAAAGTTTGAAGTTTATTTTGAGAGTTGTACTCAACCCCCACCATTTTATTAGAGGTTTGTTTTGTACTTTAAGTCTTGTTTGCTCCTTAGTCCATACAAGTTTAATCTCTTCTAGCTCCAATTGTGAATAAATGTGAAGTTCTCTCCTTTGTTTATTTTCCTTACCCCTTCTTTGGTAGCCATTCACCCTTAGCCCCATTACAAGCCAAATAAAGACCTATTTGATCTTAGCATGCAATCTTAGAGTTGAACTAGTGGGAGTATGAAGGGAAAGCTTATGGAATCTCATTCAAAGCCAAGTTTTGCACAATCTCAACTTAGTATTTGTGCACACTTGATCCTCAAGTACTTAAATGGTTTTGGTGCTTGGTTATTGGCTTGAGAATGGAACTTGTGTGCCAAGATAAGGAGATTCTTGAAACAAGTTGTCTTGTAGCAAGTTGGTTTGTGGTTTGATTGGTTGTGCAAATTGGGAGTATGATCAATTTCATTGCTAGGTTGGTGATTTATTTCTTGTCTTTGCTTGAGGACAAGCAAATGTTTAAGTGTGGGGGGAGTTGATAAGTGCATAATTGTTCATATTTATACCCCATATCTACCCCATATTTAGTCTTGTTTTGCTTATGAAGTGTCACAATGTTGTTCAAAATGATCTTTATTTTGCTCATTTGATCCATTATGCACAATTCATTATCTTTGAGTAGAAATGAAGGATTTTAGATCATGTTGGATGCGTTTGGAGTCAAGGGGAGCCAATGTGAAGTTAAGGAGATGGATGCAACACTTCGAAAGGAGCCAAAGAGTGATGTTTTCAATGGTGTTGATCATATGGACAAATTAAACCAAAGGCAAAAGTGGAACAAGTGTCAACAAGTTGAAATTCTCGTATGGTTTGGCCACTGTTCTGTTTTCGGGGTATATATCGGTCTTGAAATATCTAATTTATGTGATTCTTGTCCCATTGGAAAGAAGACTCAAAGAGCTACAACTCATATTCAGACATCAAAGCCTAAAACGGAAGCCACAGGGGTCGATTTTATCCTTGAAGTTGAAGTTCCAAACTTACAATTCAAAACTGACCACTGTTTAGTTTTTGGACCATATCATGGCCTAGGAATATCCAAATGAAGTGATTCTTGCGCCATTGGAAAGATGACTCGAAGGGCTACAACTTTCATGAAGACCACAGTTCCATATTCCGACGTTTTGAAGGCCAAAATACACAGCCAAGTGCACGGCCGTGTCTGTGGCCGTGTATTTTCTGTGCATTCCTGTAGCTACTGCTGTTTTGGACACAGCCAGGGACATGGCCATGTCCTTGGCCGTGTCACCTCTGCTGCAACTTTTTATAAACTTCGTTTTTTGTCATTTTTACTTGGTTTTGACCCATGGTTGAGCCCTAGCTTCTCTCTTTCACTTCCTTTCATATTGTAGTGTTAGATTAGGTTTAGATTTAGGTTTCTTAACATATTTCAAGCTTGTAATCAAGGATTCAACATTTGGATTCCAACATTTCAAGATTCTACCAGCAAATTTCTTTAGAGAAGTGTTCCTTCCTTTTATCTCTATATTTTGCAAGATTTATGCTTATTACTTGTGTTTATGTGTTCTTTATACTATTTAATCATGAGTAGTTAGTTTATTGACTTGAGTTAGGGTTGTATTATCTATCTTGATGCTTGATTTGTGATTATTGCAAAAAAGGGGAAGAACACTACCTAGGGTTCATGTCTTTATGAAGGTGTTGTGTTTATATCTTGTTAATGTTTGATGTACACATTCATTAGCTTGTTTTTGGAGGATTCCTTGCCTCAACGAGAGTTGGGTGATGAATCCAAGCCACCCCTTGCATAGACCCGATTTCTTCCTACGAAAATAGGGGAAATTGGGGGCTTTAGATGTTTTGTGTGCTTGATGGACTTGGAATTGATTCACCATGAAAGTGGGACAGTTCCTTGTTCTAATCCTTGTTTATTAATCATGAGAATGGTTCGTAGACTAGGATACCTTTGTGCATTCCCGGTTGACTCTTTGTTTTTTGTTCTCCCTAATCCATAGGTTGTTGAAGCATCTAGATGATAATGCTCCCTAACTTGAGTCCTATTCCTTTATTTTGTGTTTCCATCTTGTTCATATGTGTTTTTGTTATTTTGTTTAGTTACCTTAGCCTTAACCTTGTTATGATTTGCTTAGCTTCTTGTTGATTTTCTTATGCTAGTGCCTAGTTTCTTGTGATTGCATATTGCATGCCATAACCTCCAATCCCCTGAGGACGACATTACACACCCGTACACTCACCACATCTTATTTTTGCTACATCAGGGATCCCCGTCGGGGACGGAGCACATTGCCATCCCTAGCTAAAACCGGCCATCGCATCCCCCGTTTCAGCCCCGGCCGCCATGGAGACCGCGTTTTATGACGAGGATAAAGAGAGAGCTCTGGAAGAGAACTTGCTATTGACCATTCTTCTTTGCATGTTTAGTTGTGGGAGGTGAATGATGGTGATCACCATCCATCTTGTTCTGCATTTCCTGTGTTTATAGTAGTATAGTTGCACAGGGCAGCCTTCTTGTGATTTTGTGAATTTTTCTAATTTTCTTGTAAGAAGGTTTTATTCAAGAAGAGGAAGAAGAAGGATTTATGTTTAAAATTATAGAATGATAAATGGTTTTTAATATTCTTTGTTTTTTTTCAAGTTAACTTTGATCCCGACCAAGGTAATGAATTTGCTTGGATAGCCAGCCGGCGGCTATGTCAAGGTCCGAGTGCATATGCAGCTTTCCAGGAGTGAAGGAAGCATCCGAGCACGGGCGACAAAGGGTGTTGACTCGCTGGGGCGTGGACAGAAGACTCGGTGGGAGGGTGGGAAGCAATGAGTTGTTAGACCACCAGAAATCTGACTCTCAAGTACAGATCGAGCGGTTCAAAGTTAGGGAAGAAGAAGATGTTATTTTTCAAATTCCTATTTTACCCTTTTAGTTTGACCAGGAAATTACACTGGGGACTATTTCGGGTAAAAAATGCATAGTTGGAGACTAAATTGAGAAATTTTGGAATTCAATGACTAAATTGGTGAAATCCTCATAGTCGAGGGACCAAATCGGTAATTAACTCCCTCATGGACGCTTCGAATCTTTATCTTTACTTACTAGTTTTTTACGCGCATTGCGCGATTGGAATAATGCCCAATATAATGTTTTTTTTTTAAATAAGTACTTTAAAGTATATATCAAGGCAAGATTATATTGAAATTGTTCATGCATAGATAATTGAATGTTGAATTTGCGTATTTAAATATGTAATTCTAAGTTTACAAATGCAAGATAATATAGTCAAGATTGATTATAATTGTCAATAAAATAATTGTATATATATGGTTGAAACCAAATACGGGACATAAGGGAGAGCAAATAAAACTTAGGGCATAAAATATTAAATATATACTAATATTGAAGAGCTAATTGCTGATTGCCAAACAAGGACATTGCGAGGTAGTTTCTCACTTCAATTTGTTGTGTGATTTGAATACTCTTTTTATCAATAAATCCCCCCAAGTAGTTAATATGATTAACATGTAAAAACAATTATTATTATTATTATTATTATTATTATTATTATTATTATTATTATTATATGTATACCCTTAGGTCATTTTACATGTTAATCTAAATAGCTAATTTTTTCAAATATCTTTTTACCAACCGTTGATATAATTCGCTAGTCAAATCCGCTAACACTAACCGCTAACGCTAACCGCTAACTGTTGATTGTTAAGCAAGGACATTGTGAGATAGTTCTCACTTCAATTTGTTGTGTATGTGATGATTTGAATACTCTCTTTGTCAACAAATCCCTTAAGTAGTTAATATGATTGGCTGTATTAATTATATTTTTTAAATTTGTTTCATGCTATTAATAAAATACTTGGTAAATAAATATATAGCATTATTTTGTATTATAACTTTGATATTTAATTTAAAAAATAGTGCACAAAAAAGATAAAAGACAATGTAGTGAATATAATCAATTGATGAATTTGAATGTAAAGAATTTTTACATTGGAGAAAAATAAAGACAATATAACGAATAAAATTATTTCTCTTAATTAATTTATTGGTAATGGAGACTTTTTTTAATAAATAAATTGTAGGGACAATGTAGTGAATATAATCAATTGATAAATTTGAATATAAATAATTTTTATATTGGAAAAAAATAGAGACAATATAACTAATAAAATTATTTCTCTTATTTAATTTATTGATAATGAATAATTTTTTTTGAATAAAAACATTGTAGACACATAATTCTAAATTAAAGAAAAACATACATATTATTTTTTGTTGTAACTACTAAATTATTATTTTTTAATTTAATAAGAGTAAAATAGAGTACTAATTATGCCAACATTGATTGGGATGGGGTTCGAACTTAAGACCTTTCTTATTGAAATCAATGAGTAAGTTAACGGTGAACTAACAGAAATTAACGGAAAAGATCATATTTAACGGAAAAGTTAACGGATAATCATATTCATTAAGGATAAATTAGGAAATCTTAAGGAAAAATTAAATTATGATCAATCTGAGCCATTCATTTGATTAAAAAATTTGACCGCCATTTTTTCTACCCATTATAGGCCTAACTCTCTTGGGCTCTTATTAGTATATATATACTAGTTTTTTTACGCGCATTGCGCGATTGGGATAATGCCCAATATTTTTTTAAATAAGTACTTTAAAGTATATAAAGGCAAGATTATATTAGAATTGTTCGTGCATAGATAATTGAATGTTGAATTTGCGTATTTAAATAGGTAATTCTAAGTTTACAAATGTAAGATAATATAGTCAAAATTGATTATAATTTTCAATAAAATAATTGTATAGTTATGGTTGAAATCAAATACGTGACGTATAAGGTAGAGCAAATAAAAATTAGGGCATAAAATATTAAATATATACTAATATTGAAGAGCTAACTGTTGATTGCCAAACAAGGACATTGCGAGATAGTTTCCCACTTCAATTTGTTGTGTGATTAGAATACTATTTTTGTCAATAAATCCCCCAAGTAGTTAATATGATTGGCTTAATTATATTTTTTATTTTTTTATTTTTTCAAAACAATTATTATTATTATTATTATTATTATTATTATTATTATTATTATTATTATTATTATTAAATATATGTATACCCTTAGGTCATTTTACATATTAATCTAAACAGCTAATTTTTTCAAATATCTGTTTACCAATCGTTGATATAATTCGCTGGTCAAATCCGCTAACACTAACCACTAATTGCTGATTGTCAAACAAGGACATTGCGAGATAGTTCTCACTTTAATTTGTTGTGTGATTTGAATACTCTCTTTGTCAACAAATCTTTCAAGTAGTTAATATGATTGACTTTATTAATTATATATATTTTTTAATTTTTTCATGGTATTAATAAAATACTTGGTAAATAAATATATAGCATTATTTTGTATTATAACTGATATTTAATTAAAAAATAGTGCACAATAAAGATAACAGACAATGTAGTGAATATAATCAATTGATGAATTTGAATGTAAAGAATTTTTACATTGGAGAAATATAAAGACAATATAACTAATAAAATTATTTCTCTTAATTAATTTATTGATAATGAATAATTTTTTTTAATAAAGACATTGTAGAGATAATGCAGCGAATATAATCAATTGATGAATTTGAATGTAAAGAATTTGTATGGTAGAGAAAAATAAAGACAATATAACTAATGAAATTATTTCTCTTATTTAATTTATTGATAATGAATAATTTTTTTGAATAAAGAAATTGTAGACACATTACTCTAAATAAAAGAAATGCATATGTATTATTTTTTGTTGTAACTACTAAATTATTATTTATGCCAACTTTGATTGGGATGGGGTTCGAACCTAAGACCTTTCTTATTGGAATCAATGAGTAAGTTAACGGTGAACTAACAAAAATTAACGGAAAAGATAATATTTAACGGAAAAGTTAACGGATAATCATATTCATTAAGGATAAATTAGGAAATCTTAAGGAAAAATTAAAATCTGATCAATCTGAGCCATTCATTTGATTAACAAATTTGACCGCCATTTTTTCTATCCATTATAGGCCTAACTCTCTTGGGCTCTTATTAGTATAGTAGATATATATATATATATATATATATATATATGTACAACAAAACAATTAGTAAAAAATAAAATAAAATAAAATAATTTTTTTCCTCTTATTAAAACTTATTTAAAGAGAAATATGAATGAAGAAAATAACCTCTTGCTTAAGCTTGAAGTTTTGAGCGAGCAAATCATTCATCATTTTACAATCGGTGCAAATTATTCTTTCCTTACATTGAATGTTCTCCATCACGAGCTTTTGATTCTCTATTAGAAGATCCATAAACTCTTTTTCTTCATCACCACTCTAAAATTCAATAAATGAATTAAAGTAGTTATCTTTTATGATTTTTGGAATATTATTCTCTCTTATGATTTAAATTAACCAACTTTTAAATCAATTATTTAAAAATAAAATAGAAATTCAAATAACATCCGTCTTTACAAATTTACCATCAGACATAGACTACAGATTGTACATACCTTAAAACTTTTTGTTTTTTGTTTTTTGTTTTTTGTTTGTTTGTTTGTTTGTTTTTTTTTTTTTTTTTTTTTTTTGTGACACAAAAAGAAATCAAACAACATAATGAAACTAATTAGCTATTTTGAGTGTCATAAATTAAAGGTTCTAACATACCTCAATGGTCATATTCTCAATTAGATTGTTGCCTTTTCTTATAAAATCACAAAATTAATGAGAATCAATAAATTAAGTCTCACTTTTATCATAAATCCAAATCAACTCATTCTATATAAGGAGAAGCAATAAATTAATCTCAAAAAATATTTTAAGATATCATCATACCTTATATTCAATCAAAATAAAAATTTCAACATTAAATCCCCGTCCCCCCTCACATATATATAGAGGAATATTTGGCTTATATGTGAAACACAATGTTGTAGAATGCGCTAGGCGCTAGGCGCTAAGCGCTCGGGGCGCCTAGCGCCTAGAGAGCCTAGGTAGTGCCTAGGTGGCCTAGTAATCCGAGTATATGGTCTCCACGTTTCCCACTCAGGGCTAGAAGATGTTAGACTGTCATAATCACAAAAACTAATCAACTGCTTGCATATGTTAGATAGTTAGTTGAATACATGGCTGGAGAAATATAGAAGAGGAGCCGAGTATGCAAAAAAAAAAAACCCTTCGGGCGAGTTGAGCGCCAACTCAACTGAGTTAAGCATAGTCTCGGTCGAGTTAGGCGCCCGACTCGACCGAGTTAGGCGCTCAACTCGACCGAGTCAGCACCTAGTTGGCCGGCTAGTCGGTTAGCCGACTAAAAGTGACTTATGGCTAAAATTGGCTCGGCCTAGAGGCGCTTAGCGCCTATTCAATGCTTAGGCGGTTGCCTAGGCCTATATTTACAACACTGGTGAAAGATAAGATCAATGGTTCTTTCACAAAGTTTCAACTATGTATGATCATATATATCCCAGTAAAGATTTTTGTAATTTTGCATTTTCTCAGTTTAAGATTATTATTAGAGATAATCGACTGATGGATTGGACTGACTGAATCGGAGACGTGAATTGTCCGTCAGTTAGTTAGATTGCAGAGAAGTTTGTAGAGGAAAAACTAGAGCAGATAATAAAACAACACATACGATGTTTACCCAGTTTGATACAGTGTGTATCTACATCTGGGGGACGATCACCGAGGCGTCCAATCCACTAACTCATAATCCAATGTACAAAGGTAGAGAAACAACTATCTCACCCAAATGTCCCACACAAGGTAAGTACCAAGTCTACAAAAGTTTAGTGGATTGTTGAAGGCGGAGAGCCACGCATGCAGAAGTCCAATGAAATCCCTTCAATTGGAGAGCTAACTCTGATGCAGTCCGCTTCAATGACGCAGTCCCATGTTGTTCCCACAACTGAGTGATCTTCGCATCCTTTCGTTTAAGCAACGATAGTTCTTCTCAAGTTCTTCATCATAATCACCAAGAACTTATATTCTTGAGAAGAGGCATGATAATCAAAGATATGATTCTCTATGTAGCATGGAGTGTTTTCGTCTTTTTAAAACCGTAACCCTAATTCTTGACCGAATAAGGATACTTATACTTCCTTGGTAAGAACACTCTCCAAAAATATCTTTGATTGTAGGTGGTAGGACAAATTGTGAAGAATGCAATCTAAAGATTCGGTCCATACCTTCCAAAACAGATCCGCTAATTTTCTTTTCAAAACTGTCTTCTCAAACCGCGTTCAGCATTTTGGAAACATCTTCCTTTACCAGATCTTCAGTGTCAGTGCGTCTGTTGATGAACCTGATCAATCAGTCTTCTGTAACAATAAACAGACACCAAGCTAAACCCTATCTTAGTTTGCCATAATAATATTGTCGATTATATGTTGGGGTTTTTTGGAGAAAATAAAAACACTTAACAATTTTATTCTTACAAAATCAAAACAAAAATTAAAATAAAAAGGAAGAAAAGTATTTCGAACTCACAGGTTGTTTTGCAACTCTTTCTGGGAGTTATTGAAAGTATCCTTCTTTTTCTTATTAGACATTTCAGAGCACCTTGTTCAGGAGAAACTAGAATTGAAGAAAAAATTATATTGGTTGAATGTAATTCTGAATACGACTTGGTTCTCATCTATCTATTCTTCACAGATAATTTAGTATGAGACAGTTGTAATTTTTTGAATACTATTTACCTATTTCCCCACTGAGGCTCAAACCCATGACATCTCATTTAGGAGAATCACTTCATGCTGCTTGGCCAGAAGGTCTTTGGCGAGACAGTTGTAATTAATTTTTTTTTTTTCAGAAATCTGAAATGTAATTAATTATTATTCACACAATATTACAATATGCTTTAAATAATAATAAATGTTTAAAACACGATAAAATTTCAAGGTGAGTTGGATAAAATTATTGAATAGTGTATCTTTTAATTTGTTTATATTTTATTTTTATTATAATTAGAGTTTTGTCATGGGACTCATGGCGATGCATTAAATATTATCTTTATTAAAGTTTAATTAATTTTTTCTTTTTGTAAATGAATTTATCTGTAGTTTTTGTGTCATATTTTTATTAAAAGTTTGAATAATAAATAATTTACTTTATTTATGTATTTATTTGAACTTTTGTTTTTAATATGATAAGAACAATAATATATTATCAAAATATATTTTAAAAACAAACTACAAATTAAAATTGAACAAGGTATACCATATATATATATATATATATATATATATATATATATATATATATATATATATATATATATATATAATTTATTACTCTTTTTGGTTATACATTTTATTGATTAATTATATATTATTTGGTTATATTTTAGTTGCATATAAATAATATCAAGATAATAAGTAGAACGAGGTTAATAGTTATAAATAATTACAAAAATAGTCAATAATTATAAATAAAAATAGTATCTCCCTAATTAGATTGTTACTTTATGCTAAAAAGACTCTTACAAAAGTAATAAATTATAATATGAAGTGACTCTCAATCAATTGTTTACACTCGTACTTCTCATATATGGATGTTATTAAATCTTAATTACATACATCCATTCATCAATACGTATACATATGAGGATTTGTCTTTTAATCCCCTTCCCTTACAAAAGTATGATACCAACGACAGGGTAACTAGAAGGTTTCAAAATTATTATGTTCGTGTGAGCTAAATGTGTTAAATATTAATGAAGACTCAATCAATATAATTTGTGAAGACAAAGACCTTCTGGCCAAGCAGCATGAAGTGATTCTCCTAAATGAGATGTCATGGGTTTGAGCCTCAGTGGGGAAATAGGTAAATAGTATTCAAAAAATTACAACTGTCTCATACTAAATTATTTGTGAAGAATAGATAGATGAGAACCAAGTCGTATTCAGAATTACATTCAACCAATATAATTTTTTCTTCAATTCTAGTTTCTCCTGAACAAGGTGCTCTGAAATGTCTGATAAGAAAAAGAAGGATACTTTCGATAACTCCGAGAAAGAGTTGTAAAACAACCTGTGAGTTCGAAATACTTTTCTTCCTTTTTATTTTAATTTTTGTTTTGATTTTGTAAGAATAAAATTGTTAAGTGTTTTTATTTTCTCCAAAAAACCACAACATATAATTGACAATATTATTATGGCAAACTAAAATAAGGTTTAGCTTGGTGTCTGTTTATTGTTACAGAACACTGATTGATCAGGTTCATCAACAGACGCACTGACACTGAAGATCTGGTAAAGGAAGATGTTTCCAAAATGTATAAAAACCAGACCTCAAACCTCAAAGTCTTAGCATTGAGATTGCCATGTTATTCAGCCTATTTTGAATTTATTAAAAGTGAAACTAATTTATTCTGATTTTTTAAAATTGATATTGTAGTTATTTTAAAATAAGTAGATATTTGGAATTTCATTTTTTTTACTGGATTAAATGTTTACCACTAAATTCTTGAATATCAATATTTAGCTTGTTGTCCCTGATTTGTTCGTTACTAGGGGAGAGTTCGATGAGTTCGTTCTACATTTGTTTTTCGTTGTTGCGTACCCTCCGACTTTTACGAATGTGACCTTGTCAAGTGTCTTCATGATTTCATTCTTCGCGTTGTTGTCCAACTTTGCAAGAATGTGATCATCCTTTGTCCATTCGTCATAGGGTTTTGGAACCATAACTGGCCTAGAAGGTGGAGGTAGCGTCTCTTCTTCACTTTAGTGACCTTCATCATCTTCCTCTCGTGATCTCGCTATGGCTAGTCTTAGTTGTGCAGTATTGATTTTTCTATCTTTATTGGACAGTGCCCCACCACAACCCACATACGTGTGTGTATAGCTAAAAAATGTATTTGGAGTCTTGTTATCCTTTCTTCAAAATCTTCCTGCAAGTAATTTGGAATAAGATCCATATTTTTGTGCAATTTACAAAAGTTTAGCTACTTCACAAGTTTTGAAAATGATACTTCTTGAGATCTACTCAAGTTGACAATAAACAATTTATCTTTTAGAACAACCGTTTTGATACCACTTGTTGATCTTGGTCAAGCAGAAAGTCTAGAAGGGTGAGGGTGGGGAGGAGTGTTGAATAGGCTTTCTAACAATTTATGAAATTATTTAAAAAGCTCTAAGTGAGCTTTAATTTTGAAATTAGAGTTTTAATTTAAAACAAAGCTTGGATACAAGTTTCCTCGCACCGAAAGTCTTGAGCTTGCCTAAAAATTGAATAGCAAAGTTTTGAAAGTTTTAATCGTGTTAGAGTGTGTGTCAAAGTATGGAATTAGTATGCAGATGATAATAAAGTAAATAGCGTAAAGAAAATGACACACATTTTTATAGTGGCTCAAAAACGTTTCTATTACACTCTTCTCCTTAACTCCAATGAGATTCCATAAGTATTGAAATTTGAATCTTCTCGTAGTCACCCAACAAGTGGTAGCTGTCCAAAAACTACCACAATCCCCTAAAATTCGGTGCCATATCTTTTAACTCCTACAACGTATCAATAGGGTAAAGTCCGTTTCTCTATTTGTCTTATAAACACTCCAAAGTAAAAAAGAGTTGCTCCTGCTTATCACCAATTTGTATTTTCCATACACTTATAGGTGTCAGACAAGTTGCAATTATCCAACGGGTCCTTTTGTTTTTCGTGAATGAACTTCATCTGATAATGATCTTCTTTGAGTGTCTTTCAATGAATTAATTGTCATCTACTCCACTAGGCCTGGGATCAAACCCAAAATCTATGGTTCCGAAAACCAGCACCTTATCCATTGGGCCACATAGTAGTATGACTCTTTTGTTTGCTCGTGTTTATATATTCTAAGCCTAAGGGGTTACACACGACAATTTATATCAAAGACCAGGGTCTATATAACATTGTAAACCCTGGATCAAAATGACAATGTATTGAATTCATACTCGTAAGATTGAAAGTTTCATAACACAAGATACAAAAATCACAACACAAGGCACATGCACATGTTATATATTTACTTATTTTTCAAATCCCATTTAGGTACAAAATTTGTAATTGTGTTCATAGCTAGGCACATAATTTCAGAACACAAGACACAGAAATTCATAAAATAAGACACAACTACTAATTTGTTTAAGGTACAAATTCATACTCTTAAGGTAGATAATTTCATAACACAAGACACAAAAACTCACAACATAAAACACATAACATCCACTAGGATCCACAGTGCACTCTGAACCATGGTGCATGATATAAGGATTGCTCACACGCGCAAACAAAAAAAATCACATGACTCTATGGCCTAATGGATAAGGTGTCACTAGTACAGAACTGCACATCCTCGATCATTGTAAAAGACATTACGCGACCATTGTACAATGGTTACGTTGCCTATGCGAGGCTTGCGGAAAGCCATGGACTTTACGCGACCATTTGGTCGCGCATTGTCAGTAATACGCGACCGTTCTTGACCAAGAATGGTCGATATTGTTTTTTAATTTTTTTATTCAAATGTAATACGCGATCATTCTTGGATAGGAATGGTCGCGTATTGTTTTTTTATTTTTTAAAATCAACTTTCTGCGACCATTCTTTGTATAAGAACGGATACTGTTTTAAAAAATAAAAAGATAGAAATTTTAAAATTATATTTATTTAAAAAATAATTTTTAATAAATTAATTGATTTAAAAGCTCCCTAAATTTTTACTTAAAATCCTATACAAAATCTAATGTGCTATTTGATAAAGCATAGAATTCGAATCAGTGTATAACAAGAGCAGCAGTATTATCTATTATTCTAGGCTTCTGAGTCATTAAAGTCTTCTATGCAAAAATTGCAGTAATAAGAGAAGTATTGCATAATTAATCACTTGCCCAAATCAAAAAATTTTCATTCATAAAACCAAAATCAAATGTCTCACTTCAAAATAAAATCAAGATTTTGAACTCTGAAGAACAAAGTTATTGAACAAAAATATCAACCCGCATACAGGAATACATGAATACAAGAAAACCCAAACTATTCACCATTCAAGCTCAAAAAATTAAAAATGTTTAGTAACAACAAAGAAAATAAACACAATAATAGCTTGTATTGAAGTATTAACGGTACTAAATACGAATAATGTTGAAAACACCTGAACGGAGACGGTCGAATCTTCGACGGTTCTCCTCGCCAAAGCTCACCCCAGAACGGAGACGGTCGAATCTTCGACGGTTCTCCTCGCCAAAGCTCACCCCAGCCTCGTGCTCGAAGCCAAAGCTCGCTGCAATCTTCTAGTTTTATGATCCCTAGTGGAGTTGCATTGGTTCCTTCATCATATTATAGAGTTCATTCTAACGGAGGTCTTCTCTTTGGTGATAGTTCAGCTTTCTATTTTAGTCAAGGGTATTTTCATCTTTTCAGAAAAAATATTAAAACTATTTTCCCAATTTATGCGCCAGTTTTTTTCTTGTTCACGAGTCTTCTATCGTGAATTGCACCATCTCTTTGCGTTTGATAAATCCTACGCACAGAAATTGCTCTCCACCATCTTCTCACTTCCTTTTTGCATTTACATGCGACTAAAGACTTCGCGGCAAGTGGGAGGAGATTCCCCAACGGTCACCCACTATGGGAAGCCATCGGTGGATGGCCTTGCCTCCGAATGTAGCGGGGAATGCATCCCTCGTAGGCTTTTCGTCTCTGTTGTCCTTATAATGGAAGATAATCTTAGAGTCATTTTGACATACTTCAATTATATATTAAAGATTAATTTTTGAATATTTCATACAAAACCTCAAATTATATATCGGAGTAATAAAAATTATTTAAAAACTAGAAAGGTGCATAAAAGCTTATAAGCAAGGAACTGATTTAAAATTATTATTAGCAAATATAATTGTACCAAATGCATGCATTCGGATATATTGGGAATCGACCCGAACCGATCCGAGGGCGCGAAGCAAGAACGGGTCCCGGGACGGCGCCACGGACCCGCCCCGGCCGAGGCCTCGCCACGTGGCCCCGCACGGGCCACGTGAGAGGCCGGGTCGGCCTCTCCAGGAGGCCGGACCGACCTCCACATGGGCCCGGTCCGAGCTCCAAATGGTCGCGAGACCGGGCGCGGTCAACGCCAGATCCAACTAACCCCCCGTTTTAGGGGGAGGCGGTTGGGGGCTTGGCTTGTATAAAAGCCCCCCTCCTTGTCCTAACAAGGGACACGCTATCTATGATCTACTGTTCTTACATACTCTGTCCTGAAATACTACTGTAATAGCCAATTCTACGGCATTTAATACAATCTACGGTCTCACGGCCTTTGCTATATCGTTCGTATTATTTATTTATTATCCGTATTCTTATCCGGATTTAGTGATTCGGGCGCACCCCGGGTTAATTAAATCCATCAAGAAGAAAAAACACTGTAATATAAATACGTTCTGAAATAAAAATAAAGATAGACAATTATTGTTCCTTGCTCATCATGGTAACCTCATGGACGCTTCGAATCTTTATCTTTGCCTATATATATCTACTATCTATCTACTATCTACTATTATCTACTATCTACTATACTAATAAGAGCCCAAGAGAGTTAGGCCTATAATGGGTAGAAAAAATGGCGGTCACAGATTTTAATCAAATGAATGGCTCAGATTGATTAAAAGATTGATAAGATTTAAATTTTACACTAAAATTTCCTAAAATACTCACACACCGTTACTAATTCCATTAAAATTTTAAGATTTGCCGTTAGTTCACCGTTAACTTAATCATTGATTTCAATAAAAAAAAAAAAGGTATTAGGTTCGAACCTCATCCCAATCAAAGTTGATATAATTAGTACTCTATTTTACTCTTATTAAATTATATAAATAATAATTTAGTAGCTACAACAAAAAAATTATAGATATGCATTTCTTTAATTTAGAATTATGTGTCCACAATGCCTTTATTCAAAAAAAATTATTCATTATCAATAAATTAAATAAGAGAAATAATTGTATTAGTTATATTGTCTTTATTTTTCTAGAATATAAAAATTCTTTATATTCAAATTTATTAATTGATAATATTTGCTACATTGTCCTTACAATGTCTTAATTCAGTAAAAAAAAAATTATTCATTATCAATAAATTAATTAAGAGAAATATTTTCATTAGTTATATTGTCTTTATTTTTCTCAAATGTAAAAATTTTTACATTCAAATTCATCAATTGATTATATTCACTACATTGTCTATTATCTTTTTTGTGGACTATTTTTCTAATTAAATATCAAAGTTATAATACAAAATAATGCAATATATTTATTTACCAAGTATTTTATTAATACCATGAAAAAATTAAAAAATATATATAATTAATAAAGCCAACCATATTAACTACTTGAGAGATTTTGTGACAAAGAGAGTATTCAAATCACACAACAAATTGAAGTGAGAACTACCTTGCAATGTCCTTGTTTGACAATCAGCAGTTAGCGGCTTATATTAGCGGATATGACCAACGAATTTATTTAATTATTAATATTGGGTAGAAAAAATGACCGCCAAATTATTAAATCAAATGAATGATTCAAATTGTTCAGGTTTTAATTTTTTTTTAAAGTTTTTCTAATTTATCCTTAATTATATGATTATCCATTTAACTTTTCCGTTAAATACCGTTAATTCACCGTTAGTCTAATTCTAATATTAACGTCTAATATAGAATTATAATTACACTATTAATCCAATTCTAATATTAAAGTCTTAATAGAACTTAACCACAAATCCTAATGTCGAAATCTCCTCAAACAATATTAGTATATATTTAATATTTTATGCCCTAATTTTTAGTTGTTCTCCCTTATGTCCTGTATTTGGTTTCAATCATACCTATACAATTATTTTATTGACAATTATAATCAATCTTGACTATATTATCTTGCATTTGTAAACTTAGAATTACATATTTAACCCGCACGGGCTTAGCTCAATGGTTTAGTGGGCAGTATTTGGGAGAAGAGACCAAGGTTTGAACCTCGGCGGCGGCAGTGCGGGAATTATGCCCAAAGTGGGCAGATTCCTTGTTCGCACCGACATTTGGTCCTGTCTGCTGAACCATTGAGTCACCGTGATTTACAACTTTCCACAATGCTCTGTCGGGTCAAAGTGTGGGGGGCCCTTGGGGTTGGGGACTCAACCTTTGGGAGAAGAATTACCTATTTAAATACGCAAATTCAACCTTCAATTATCTATGCATGAACAATTTCAATATAATCTTGCCTTAATATACTTTAAAGTACTTATTTAAAAAAAAAACATTGGGCATTATCCCAATCGCGCAATGCGAGTGAAAAACTAGTATACTAATAAGAGCCCAAGAGAGTTAGGCCTATAATGGGTAGAAAAAATGGCGGTCACAGATTTTAATCAAATGAATGGCTCAGATTGATTAAAAGATTGATAAGATTTAAATTTTACACTACAATTTCTGAAAATACCCACACACCGTTACTAATTCCGTTAAAAGTTTAAGAATTACCGTTAGTTCACCGTTAACTTACTTATTGATTTCAATAATAAAAAAAAAAGGTCTTAGGTTCGAACCTCATCCCAATCAAAGTTGGCATAATTAGTACTCTATTTTACACTTATTAAATTATATAAATAATAATTTAATAGCTACAACAAAAAATTATAGATATGCATTTATTTAATTTAGAATTACGTGTCCACAATGCCTTTATTCAAAAAAAATTATTCATTATCAATAAATTAAATAAGAGAAATAATTGTATTAGTTATATTGTCTTTATTTATCTACAATATAAAAATTCTTTATATTCAAATTTATTAATTGATTATATTCGCTACATTGTCCTTACAATGTCTTAATTCAGTGAAGAAAAAATTATTCATTATCAATAAATTAATTAAGAGAAATATTTTCATTAGTTATATTGTCTTTATTTTTCTCAAATGTAAAAATTTTTACATTCAAATTCATCAATTGATTATATTCACTACATTGTCTATTATCTTTTTTGTGCACTATTTTTCTAATTAAATATCAAAGTTATAATACAAAATAATGCTATATATTTATTTACCATGTATTTTATTAATACCATGAAAAAATTAAAAAATATATATAATTAATAAAGCCAACCATATTAACTACTTGAGAGATTTTGTGACAAAGAGAGTATTCAAATCACACAACAAATTGAAGTGAGAACTACCTTGCAATATCCTTGTTTGACAATCAGCAATTAGCGTGCAGATTATATTAGCGGATTTGACCAACGAATTTATTTAATTATTAACATTGGGTAGAAAAAATTACCGCCAAATTATTAAATCAAATGAATGGTTCAAATTGTTCAGGTTTTAATTTTTTTTAAAATTTTTCTAATTTATCCTTAATTATATGATTATCCATTTAACTTTTCCGTTAAATACCGTTAATTCACCGTTAGTCTAATTATAATATTAACGTCTAATATAGAATTATAATTACACCATTAATCTAATTCTAATATTAAAGTCTTAATAGAACTTAACCACAAATCGTAATGTCTAAATCTCCTCAAACAATATTAGTATATATTTAATATTTTATGCCCTAATTTTTATTTGTTCTCCCTTATGTCCCGTATTTGGTTTCAACCATAACTATACAATTATTTTATTGACAATTATAATCAATCTTGACTATATTATCTTGCATTTGTAAACTTAGAATTACCTATTTAACCCGCACGGGCTTAGCTCAATGGTTTAGTGGGTAGTATTTGGGAGAAGAAACCAAGGTTTGAACCTCGGCGGCGGCAGTGCGGGAATTATGTCCAAAGTGGGCAGATTCCTTGTTCGCACCGGCATTTGGTCCTGTCTGCTGAACCATTGAGTCACCGTGATTTACAACTTCCTACAATGCTCTGTCGGGTCAGAGTGTGGGGGGCCCTTGGGATAGGGGACTCAACCTTTGGGAGAAGAATTACCTATTTAAATATGCAAATTCAACCTTCAATTATCTATGCATGAACAATTTCAATATAATCTTGCCTTAATATACTTTAAAGTACTTATTTAAAAAAAAAAAAACATTGGGCATTATCTCAATCGCGCAATGCGCGTAAAAAACTAGTATACTAATAAGAGCCCAAGAGAGTTAGGCCTATAATGGGTAGAAAAAATGGCGGTATCAGATTTTAATCAAATGAATGGCTCAGATTGATTGAAAGATTGATCAGATTTAAATTTTACACTAAAATTTCCTAAAATACCCACACACCGTTACTAATTCCGTTAAAATTTTAAGAATTGCCGTTAGTTCACCGTTAACTTACTCGTTGATTTCAATATTAAAAGGTCTTAGGTTCGAATCTCATCCCAATCAAAGTTGTCATAATTAGTACTCTATTTTACTCTTATTAAATTATATAAATAATAATTTAGTAGTTACAACAAAAAATAATACATATGCGTTTCTTTAATTTATAATTATGTGTCCACAATGCCTTTATTCAAAAAAAAAAAATTCATTATCAATAAATTAACTAAGAGAAATAATTTTATTAGTTATATTGTCTTTATTTTTCTTCAATATAAAAATTTTTTATATTCAAATTTATTAATTGATTATATTCGATATATTATCCTTACAATGTCTTTATTCAGTGAAAAATAAATTATTAATTATCAATAAATTAATTAAAAGAAATATTTTCATTAGTTATATTGTCTTTATTTTTCTCAAATGTAAAAATTTTTACATTCAAATTCATCAATTGATTATATTCACTATATTATCTATTATCTTTTTTCTGCACTATTTTTCTAATTAAATATCAAAGTTATAATACAAAATAATGCTATATATTTATTTACCAAGTATTTTATTTATACCATGAAAAAATTAAAAAAATATAATTAATAAAGCCAACCATATTAACTACTTGAGAGATTTCGTGACAAAAAGAGTATTCAAATCACACAACAAATTGAAGTGAGAACTACCTCGCAATGTCCTTGTTTGACAATCAGCAGTTAGGGGTTAGCGTTAGCGGATTATACTAGCGGATTTGACCAGCGAATTTATTTAATTATTAACATTGGGTAGAAAAAATGACCGCCAAATTATTAAATCAAATGAATGGTTCATATTGTTCAGGTTTTAACTTTTTGTTTTTAAGACTTTCTAATTTATCCTTAATTATATGATTATCCATTTAATTTTTCCGTTAATTCACCGTTAGTCTTTTTGAAAGCCAAGGAAATCAGATTGCATTAAACTGTAACCAGAACAAAGGAAGGAAGAAAGCCCCTCCAGACAGAATGAGAGTCAGGCGCACTAATATGCTTTGCTAAAGCATGAGCTACCGTATTGGCATCTCTGCGCACAAATTTAATGGAGCATGAATGAAAAGAACGAAACAACTGTAAACATGAATCCAAAATAATTCCTAGATACGAGCGATAGGTAGTCACATCGTGGAAGGAAGAAACCAGGACCGCGCAGTCTGTAAAAATCACCACATCCTGGAAGTCATGGTCCCGTAGCCATGAAAGGGCCTCACGTACTGCCATTGCTTCAGCTAGGAGGGGATCATTTGGACATATAAGTGGTCCGTTAGCAGCCGCCTCCAACCCTCCGTGTGCGTTACATATATAAAAACCATAAGTCGGGGATGCTCCGGGGAAACCAGCGTCCGTGAAGCAGAATACTCCTCCAGGCGGCAACAGCGTGGACTCCGAGACTGCCGGCAGTACAGTAGCAGGCAGATGAGCAGCCGGCAGTGGGTGGACAGCCGGTTCTTGGGGGACAACCGGGGGTACGGGCGCAGGTGATGCGGAAGGCGCAGCCGGCGGGTGAAACGTGGAGTAGGCAGACCAATATCCATGAAAAGCGTGACAAAGATGCGAGGGGGTCGGTAGAAAAGAGTCCCAAACAGCCATATTCCGGGCTCTCCAAATTTCGTAGAGTATTCCACAAATTTGTTCTTTTAGAAACCCAGCAGACGTTGCTGAGCAACCCAACCAAGCCTCCACCCACTGCATAAAATCACAACTATCAACATTAGGGATTAGAAGACGTGAAACATTCCACACACGTCTAGCATAAATACAAGTGCATAAAATATGCATAACATCCTCCTCATAGTCTCCACAAGCTGGACAAATATTAGGAATTTCTACCCTCCTTCTAACCAAGTTGGTAATAGTTGGCAAGATATTAGACAGAGCTTTCCATAGAAAAACCCTCCACTTGGGAGGGGGGGGGGGGGACCCTGAGCTTCCAAATGTTGTTCCAAACTGCTTGTGGGAGATTGGTCAACTCCCCTTGGCACCTATAACCATCTTTTACTGAATATTGTCCCCTAATGTCCCATTTCCAAAACCAGTCATCCTTGAAATTAGTGCTCACAGGGATTTGTGAAATTAATTCCACGTCCCTGGGAACAAACAACTGAGCAATTAAATCCTGGTTCCATTTCCCCTGCTCAAGATCCAACAGATCAGCGACCATAAGATCTGACTGCTGGGCCACCTGATCCGTTAGTATAAACGGATTCTGGGAGTCAGGCAACCACGGGTGAAACCATACCTTAGAAGTTCTACCGTCCCCAATTCTGCGCCTGCAGCCACTATGAATCAGGTTCTGACTCGCCATAATGCTCCTCCATACATAACTCGGGTTTCCACCTAGGGTAGCTTCATAAAAGGTAGTATCACGATAGTATCTTGCCTTAAAAATTCTGGCCATTAAGGAATCCGGCTTGGTTAATAGTCGCCAACCCTGCTTCCCTAAAAGTGCCAAGTTAAACTCATGTAGCTTCTTAAAACCCATACCACCATACTTCTTGGGCACGCACATTCTATCCCAGTTCATCCAATGTATACCATCCGTTGTAGTACTCTTTCCCCACCAGTACCTATTCATCAATCTTTCCAAAGAAGCACACAAGGATACAGGCAACAGAAAAATACTCATAGTGTACGTAGGCATAGCTTGTGCCACGCTCTTGAGTAGTATCTCTTTACCTGCCATAGAAAGCAGCCTCTTATTCCACGAACCGAACCTTTGCCTCAATTTCTGCTCCACAGAGGAGAAAACAAATTTCCTGTTCCTACCAACAACTGAGGGGAGTCCCAAATATTTACCAAAATCCTCCGCCTGCTCCACCCCTAAACTCATAGCAATAGCATCCCTGTCCAACAATAGGGTATTACGACTAAAAGAGATATTAGACTTATGGAAGTTTACCGATTGACCCGAGAACTGCTCGTATGTTTCCAAACAACGCTTCACCACCATAGTTTCCTGCATATTTGCCTTGAAGAATAGTAGGCTGTCATCCGCAAAGAAGAGATGAGAGATGGGAGGGGCCCCACGAGCCACTCTGCAGCCATGTATTCGTCCTTTAGCCTGGGCATCCTGCAATAATAAAGACAAGCCCTCCGCACAGATGATAAAAAGGTAGGGTGACAGGGGATCACCCTGCCTTAGACCCCTCGTGGGCAAGATCTCCTCACTCGGCTTCCCATTGACCAGAACCCTGTACCTGACTGTCCGCACACATAACATGATCAAATTAGCCCATAGAATAATTCACCGTTAGTCTAATTCTAATATTATAGTCTAATACAGAATTATAACTACACCATTAATCTAATTCTAATATTAAAGTCTTAATAGAACTTAACCACAAATCCTAATGTCGGAATCTCCTCAAACAATATTAGTATATATTTAATATTTTATGCCCTAATTTTTATTTGTTCTCCCTTATGTCCCGTATTTGGTTTCAACCATACCTATACAATTATTTTATTGACAATTATAATCAATCTTGACTATATTATCTTGCATTTGTAAACTTAGAATTACCTATTTAACCCGCACCGGCTTAGCTCAATGGTTTTGAACCTCGGCGGCGGCAGTGCGGGAATTATGTCCAAAGTGGGCAGATTCCTTGTCCACAATGCTCTGTCGGGTCGGAGTGTGGGGGGCCCTTGGGGTTGGAGACTCAACCTCTGGGAGAAGAATTACCTATTTAAATACGCAAATTCAACCTTCAATTATCTATGCATGAACAATTTCAATATAATCCTGCCTTAATATACTAAGTACTTATTTAAAAAAAACATTGAGCATTATCCCAATCGCGCAATGCGCGTAAAAAACTAGTGTTGCATTATAAGAGTGATCATCCTTTCATTCTGAAAACCAATATATATATATATATATATATATATATATATATATATATATATATATATATATACATATATATATATATATATATACATATATATATATATATATATATATATATATATTTTGGATCCGGTGAGGTCACTATTGTTTGGTGAGGTCGTGAGGCTCGATCTTGTTCGTTTACTGATATTATTCAACGGTTCAGATTTGCACTGTGAATAAGCCACGCGCTGCGTTTTTATTAGAGTTAGGGGGCATGTTTGTCTTTTGTTTATATTGTTATTATGGAATAAAGATTCGATTGGCCAATTTTGTGGGTCTGTGCGAAGATATTTATGGTCGTAAATCACTATCAGTATTTATTCCGGTCTCTTTAGCTTCCGTCATTTTATTTCTCTTTCTCTCTTCTCCGGTATTCACGATAGCAAGGTTCGTGTGCCTCTTGTCCGTCCTTTTCTTCTCCGATCGGTGACGCTCGTTAATCCGTGTCCGGTGCCGGTCTGTGACTGCCGTCTATTGGTGGGTTCTGCAAGCAATCGTTCCAAGCGTCAGAGAGCATGGGTGGCGGTAGGTGGTAGTCCGGCGATCTTGGAGCGGCGGGGATGGTGAGTAGCTGTTCGGGAGGGCTGGGTGCGTTGGCAGTGGTCGGTGGTGGCCCGAGTTTAGTGCAGTACAACCCATTTCCAGTTCCGACGACGGGTTGTGGGGGTAGCCGGCATCTACGGTGGGGTGGGCGGTGTTGATTTTTTGTGCATTTATTCAAACACGTTTTGCATATCTAGGTGTGTGCGTTCAGAATGCACTACTAGAATTCTGAAATTTCTTTACCCTATTAGAGCCAGCTCCAGAACCCTCCTCATCTTGGGTTCTTGATAAGCATTTTGTCTTCTTCAGGAATGTCGTGGGACCTAAAATTGGTAGTCATGCACAAATTTAAATGTTTAAGAACCCACTTTAAACTTTTATAGGCTATACAATATTACTATACAACCAATATATGAATACTGCTTCTAGACTGCTGATTAAATTTCTAATAGTGGCTCCATGTGAACAAATGGCTCTTATGATATGTTAGGCTAATATGTTTGGATGCTGCAATCACTTTTTGAAGAATATACTTCCTATGTATCTTTTTCTTTATTATCATTTTTTAGTCTTCTCTATTTTTTTCTATTCTTTTTCTTCTCTGTATGCCTTTCCATAGCTTCCTGTTTGTGTTGTGTATATTGGTTAAAATGTTTAGTCAGCATCTATAATGCTCATCCATGTCATGTTGGTTCTCTTAATCTTGTTCCAATTTTGAGTTGGCTCTTTCTTTTGTTAGTTGTGAAAGTTAAATAGATGGTTTTATAAAACAGTTCATTTTATATACAAAATGGAAAAGTGGAAGGTAGATTCTGGTGAATGTATATGTTATGTTTGAATGCTTTGACCTGAAGCGTTTTTCTTTCAGGTTTGTGTGAATTAAGGTGGATGCTAGTCAGGAATGAAGTATATGCGTTTGCTACACATCTGAATGCACATAATACATCGGCTATCGAATGTCAATTGTGTGGTGGATTTTGGACTTACTATTGGCTAAAGATAAAGAGTATTTTTGTCTACATTTTTTTAGAGTTGTTTATGACATATTCTATTTATTTTTTAATGTTGAATTCTGAATTTCTTTAAACTAAAACATAATACATACTTTTCACTCAGCCTTTATTTTACATTATTTGTTTGTTATGTTCATTTCTATTAAGTTGTTCTTGGGTATATTGCGGCATAACACACACATCTTATACCTTGATTGTACACACATGCTCATTACTTTCCTTTCCTCTTTGAAATACACACTCACTTACCTGCTTATGCACATGCTCTTGACCATAACGCATACACCTGACACCGAGAACGCACACACCTTCCCCGAGTGTGCGCACGCATGTCAATGTGCAATTCAAACTCCTTTACCAATTGCAACCATGATTCAGTAACATGCACCCACTTGCTGCTGTAATTGCACAGACGACGAATACATATCGCTTACGTGTGCGAGCATACTCGGTGTTACAGTACTGGGAGAGAAAAAGAATACCGCTTGAGAGTTCTCCCTCTTTCTGTATGTCTTTAGGGTTAGTCAACCTCCCCTTAAATACTAGCTTGATCTAGAATGATATGGTATGCTAATATTCTAGTTTCCTAAAATATAGGATACTCAATCACACAGAATATTCTATAACACTCCCCCTCAAGTTGGAGCAAAGACATTGATCATGCCCAACTTGTTACACAAATAACTGACTCGGGTTTCAGTAAGGGCCTTCATGAATAAGTCCCCAAGTTGTTCTCCTGTCTTCACAAATCCTGTGGAGATTAACCCTTGTTGTATCTTCTCACGTACAAAATGACAGTCAATCTCTATGTGCTTAGTTCGTTCATGGAACACCGGGTTTGATGCAATATGAAGAGCAGCTTGGTTATCACACCATAACTTTGCAGGAATTGGAGCTTTGAAACCAGACTCATACAAAAGGTTGTGTATCCACATTACTTCACTCGTTGATTGTGCCATCGCTCTATATTCAGACTCTGCACTCGAACGAGAGACTACATTCTGCTTCTTACTCTTCCAGGAAACCAGATTACCTCCAAAGAAAACACAATATCCAGTTGTTGATCTACGATCCTCTTTGGAACCTGCCCAATCCGCATCAGTAAAACACTCAATCCGAGTGTGACCGTGATTCTTATACAAAATTCCGTGTCCCGGAGCTCCCTTTAAGTAACTCAAGATGTGCTCTACAGCTGCCCAGTGATCAATTGGAGATGACATGTACTGACTCAAAATGCTAACTGGGTATGCAATATCTGGACGGGTTACGGTCAAGTTGTTTAGCTTCCCAACCAATCTCCTATACCTCTCAGGATTTTCAAACAATTCCCCTTCCTTTGACAATTGCAAGTTCGGTATCATAGGAGTATTGCATGGTTTAGTACCTAGTTTTCCTGTTTCAGAGAGTAAGTCAATAACATATTTTCATTGGGAGAGTAATATACCTGTTTTGTTCCTCATAACTTCAATACCCAGGAAATACTCTAGTGGTCCCAAATCTTTCGTTTGGAATTGACTGTGAAGAAATGACTTGAGAGACAAAATCCCTTCGGTGTCGCTCCCTGTAATGACAATGTCATCTACGTAAACCACCAACCAGATGATACCTGTTTTGGACCACTTGTAGAACATGGAATGATCCGATTTGCCTTTCACCATCCCAAACTTCTCAACAACTTGACTAAATTTTCCAAACCATGCACGTGGAATTTGTTTCAGCCCGTACAACGATCGCCGAAGACGACATACTTTCCCAGACTCCCCCTGAGCAACAAACCCAGGAGGTTGCTCCATGTACACCTCTTCATGAAGATCCCCATGCAAAAAGGCGTTCTTGATATCAAGCTGATGCAAAGGCCAATCATGAATGGCAGCCATTGAGATGAGTAACCTGACAGAAGTAAGCTTAGCCACAGGAGAAAAAGTGTCAGAATAATCAACTCCATAAGTTTGGGCATATCCCTTAGCCACAATACGAGCCTTCAATCGAGCCACAGACCCATCAGAATTAACTTTGACAGCGAACACCCATTTACAACCAATAGATCTTTTACCCGCAGGCATAGTGACCAACTCCCAAGTACCATTGTGATCCAAAGCGTTCATCTCCTCAATCAGGGCATTTTGCCACCCAGGATGGGACAAGGCATCCCTAACAGTCTTAGGAATGGAAATAGACTCAAGGGAAGCAATAAAAGAACACGAGGCATGTGACAGCCTATCATATGATGCAACAGAGGATATAGGATAAGTACAGGTACGTTTACCTTTCCGGGTGGCAATCGGACGGTCATCAATTAAGACTGGATCTGATGACATAGAGGTGGTGTCAGGGCACGGAGTCTGTACCGAGTCTGGAATGGGAGGCGGTGCCGGTACGAGTGTGTCAGGTCGAGGTCGACGAGAATACACTTGCAAGACAGGAGGGGTAGGAACAGGGGAAGGAACAGACGACGTTACCGTATACATCAATATATCATCCCCCTCCCCCTTACGAACAGCATCTGGGGATGAAGGAAAGAAAGGGACGTCCTCATGAAAGGCAACATCAATGGAAACAAGGTACCTACCAAGCTCAGGAGAGTAACACCGATACCCTTTCTGCACACGGGAATATCCAAGAAACACACACTTCAAAGACTTGGGATCTAACTTGGTGACATGGGGACAGATATCTTGAACAAAGCACACGCAGCCAAATATACGCGGGTCAACATGGAACATAGGCTTTGAAGGATACAGAGTATGGAAAGGTGTTTTCCCACCCAAGACCGCAGAGGGCATCCGATTAATCAAGAAACAGGCTGTGGAAACGGCATCACTCCAAAACTGCTTGGGAACCCCATTTGAAACATCAAGGCCCTTGCAGTTTCAAGCAGATGCCGATTTTTTTGCGTTCAGTGACCCCATTTTGGGAAGGTGTATCAACACAAGAGGACTGATGTAACATACCCTTCTTACGCATATAAGAGACAAAGGGAAAAGAAAAATATTCTTTTGCATTGTCACTACGTAAACTTTGACAGGAACACCAAATTGAGTCTCAATTTCAACACAGAATCCGCAAAACACCTCAAAAAGTTCAGAACGAGACTTCATTAGATATAACCATGTTATTCGGGAAAAATCATCAACAAACGTAACAAAATACTTAAAACCAAGTTTAGAGGTCACAGAACACGGACCCCAAATATCATAATGTACTAACTCAAAAGGAGCAGACGCTCGTTTGTAAACTCTAGGACTCAAAGGCACACGATGGTGCTTGGACAACTGACACGACTCACAATGTAAAAAAGACAAACTAGAAAACTGCGGACACAATTTCTTCAACAAGGGAAGTGAAGGATGCCCCAAATGACAATGAGCTTCGACTGGAGTGACAGAACCTGAACAAGCAATAAGCTCTCGCCTCGTGGTGTCAAGAACGTAGAGGCCCCCAGACTCGCGCCCCTTACCAATAACCCTCTTCGTCAAAAGATCCTGAAACAGACAATAATCAGGGAAAAACGTAACAGAACAGTTTAAAGTACAGGTAAGCTGGCTGACTGAAATTAAGTTGAACGAAAAGTTAGGTAGATGCAAGACAGAAGACAAGGGGAGCGAGGGGATGGGCGTAATGGTACCGGACCCAAGAACATGGGACGTAGAACCATCTGCTAAGGTGACGGGGGAACTATGTGGGCGAGAAGAAAGTGTGGAAAACAAACTAGAGTTACCTGTCATATGATCTGTAGCACCCGAGTCTATAACCCACTTGGAGGAGGATGAGAGAAGACACGTAGTTGCATTACCTGAGTCAGCAATAGCAGTGACTGAAGAGGAGGATGAACGCTTTAAAGATTCTTGATACTGAGAGAACTCAGCAAACTCATCAGCAGAGACAGTGACTGTCTTGGAAGACGCCTCAGCGGTGGATGCAACATTAGCAGTCGGATTTCCTCGTTCCCTCAACAATCTCCGACAATCCCTTTTTATGTGGCCAGGCTTATGGCAATAATGACACACAATACCACCAGAAGTGTATCCCTGAGAATTTTTACCATTCCCACTGCGAGGATGACGGCCAACAAGAGCATTGTTTGACGGGATAGTAGCCTCAAGCACATTTGGTTGCGATTGCACCGATCGACTTAGACGTGGGAAAACATCAGCAAGAGAAGGGATTGCAGAGCTACTAAGAATTGCAGACCTCGCCGTGTCATACTCAGAAGGGAGACCTGCCAAAAAACTCAGAACACCCAACTGTTCACGTTGGTTTTGCTGCTCTTTAATGTCAGCAGTGAATGGCATAAGCTGATTAAGTGCCTCAAAAGTCTTCTTAAATTCCATAAAGTATGCAGGGAGAGACAAATCACGTTTTTCAGTACGGAAAAAAGACTTGCAAACATCATAAACTCGAGTGACATTCCCCTTTCCAGCATACAAGTATTCCAAATACTCCATTAACTCCTTAACAGAGGCACAATGACTAATGAACCCAACAACACCCTCATTAATAGAATTACGGATTTGTAGGAATAAACGAGCATCATCTCGAACCCAAGAAGCATCTTGGTCAGCCAAAGGTTTGGACAAGTGGTCACTCTTATCCAAACTAGTAAGATAAAGTTTAACGACATGAATCCATTCCAAGTAATTAGAGTCATTAAGCTTACAATCCGTGATTTTAGAACTAACAGGAACTATATCAGTAACAACCACAGAATTATTCTCAGCCATACCCACAAATATTTGAGCCCAAATAGACCAGAATTTATGCCTAAAAGTGAGCCTGGAGGGGTACGAAACAACCTAACCTTAGAACCGGAGCGGCGAAGGTCCAAACTAAGTCCAGAACCGAGGAGAAGGGACTCAGGCGACGGAAAAATTTTCCGGTGGCCGGAATGCCCGCACGCGCCGGCGCGTGGGGCACGTGGCGGCTGGTTGCGGCGGCGCCTCACGCGCTGTCTAGATCAACGCCGAAATCTGCAGCTACGGTCGCCGGTCGCCGGCGAACCTTTCTGTGTGGGTGGTGACGGCAGCGGAGCAAAAAAAAATCCCTTTATCGTGTAGGCTCAGATACCATGTTACAGTACTGGGAGAGAAAAAGAATACTCTTGAGAGTTCTCCCTCTTTCTGTATGTCTTTAGGGTTAGTCAACCTCCCCTTAAATACTAGCATGATCTAGACTGATATGGTATGCTAATATTCTAGTTCCCTAAAATATAGGATACTCAATCTACTTATTTGCAAACACCTCAATCACACCGGATGTTGCAACGTCTCAAACAACAACCACATATGCGATAGTAAATGTTTTATTGGCTTAAAGGACGTAACATCATTTAAGTTTTTTTAAAGTAAACGTTTTTTTTTATTTGTGTTTTTTTTTGTTACATTTGTTTATTTTAAGTTGTTCTTTGGTCTATTTAAGCATAATGCACATATCTTAGACCATGAATGCACATTCATTATCATTACATTCCTTCGCCCATTAGACTACACACCCCGTAGCCGCTCATGCACACACTCGCCAGCCTTATCATTAAATTTCTTGTGCCAAGACCACTTTTAAATAACCCGTACCCGATGTTTCACATATACGCACACACCACCGTACATTACCACTCGAGTGGACAAAAAAACCAAGGAATAGTACACTTACAATCGTTTTCTTAACAACAAAACATAAAAAAAAAAAAAAAAAAATCAAGCACATACATATTATTAATGTTCATTTTTTTAAAAAAAAAAAATCGCAATGCCCTCATCCCTAAGCTTTGCACACACCGAAGTACATATTCGCACACACCACCGTAATTTCAACTCCGGTGTCCAAATAAAAAAAAAACAACTTACAGTTTTCTTATTTAAAAACAAACCATATATATGAATTCACGCACACACATATAAACTATTTTTTTCGAATTACACAAAAAAAATAAATTAAAAAAAATCATTCATAAGATGTGCACACGCCATACTACACACACGCACAAACCTCCGGCTACACCGACTATGGTGCACAAAACAAAAGCCAAATAGTACTTGATGGATTTAATTCACCCGGGGTGGCCCGAATTATTAAACCCGGATAAGAATATGTACGAAATAAATAATATAACGCAGAGATATCGTAGGGTCGCAGGGACCGTATATTGTATTAATTATCGCTAATAAGCTATTACAAGACTTGATTAGGACAATAATGCTATAAGATAGTACTTCAGGAATATGTTGTGTCCCCGTTTAGGACAAGATGGAGGCTTTTTATATCAGCTCAAATCCCCAACCGCACCCCTAGAACCGGGGGTGGTTAGATCGGCCCGCTTTGACCGCGTCCCCTCCAAGACCGGGTCCAAAGTGGGCCGACTCGGCATGGCCGAGCTCGGCCTAGCCGAGTCCATGGCGACGAGCTCGGGTGTACCGAGCTCGTCCGTGGCCGGGCTCGGCCTAAGGCCGAGATGCTTTGGGCCGACTCGGCCATGGCCGAAGGGATCTGGCCGAGGCGTCTCGGGTCCGCCCCTCCAGGTCGGTTCATTCCGGGTCCAATATATCCATCACGAGTCCCCCACTCTGTTCGTTGTGATAAGTCGACAACGATAGAGAGTAGACACATTGCGAGCCGACCCCTGCGCGATTGTCCCGAGTTGAAAATTGGCCGACCCCGTCCGAATAAAATCCTTGTTACGGATAGAATTTTCCTTCCGAAAAATCCTCCTCAGATATGGTAGAATCCCTCTTAAAATGCAATTCCTTCCCTATAAAATCTTGAGAATCCACTCATTATTTCCATCAAATCTACTTCTCATCCCCATCACCTTTTCCTTTTCCCCATACACCTTTTCAAATTTTAAATTTTTGGTCAACTCTTCCCCTTCCCCCTCTTTTCCACCATCCATCTCCTATAAAACCCCCCCATTCTCCTCTTTTTCGGCCATCCCCCCCCCCCAAACAACACCAAAATTCTCTCAAGCTCCTCCTAGGGTCACAAGCTCTTCTCCGGGTCTCCAAGTTCCGTCCCGAGCTCGGTTAGTCGTTTCTTTTTCCTCTTTTCCTTCCTAGCTTCGAGTTGCACATCCCGTGCATTTTCTTTTTTTTTTTTTTGGTTCGGTCGAGAGCTCGGCCGAGAGAGCTCTTGGCACGAGTCTCTACTCCTTTGTACCCTTTGCATGTTTATTTGCTTCGATTTTGGTGTTTTAAACTCCATAGACGAGAGTGAAATTGATATGGGCGACCCCCACTCTCCGAACTCTTCAAATGGCTCGATCCCACTCGAGGATGAGCTTCCACTTCTCCCCGAGGGATCCGAGGACCTCGGGGACGACTCGGCCGCTACGGGCCCGTACGAGGTCGAGGTCGAGTATACCGACCTCGATCCGTACATCCCGAGTACCACTATGGCACGTCTCTCTCCTTACCAATATGAGAAGGCCGTTCAAATAGTGGGACCGGGTATCGAGGTGTTGGCGCCCAAGCCGGATGATAATGTGACCGCCCCGCCTCGGGTCGGCTTCTTTGGGGTGCACGTCGCTTCCCTTTCATATGGGTTGCGTTTCCCACTCCACCCCTTTGTCGTGTCTCTCCTCAACCACTACGAGATTGCCCTGGGACAACTAGTCCCGAACTTGCATTGTGTACTTTTAGCTTTCCTCCTTAGGTGTAGAGAGGTACGGGTCATGCCTTATCTCGATCTCTTCAATTACATTTTCCAAGCCACCAACTCCACGGGTCGTTCTAGCAAGGGGTGGGTGTCCTTTTCAGCTCGTTCCCGTATGAAAACTTTCCAAGATCTCAACTCCTCTGACCACAAATGGAAACCTAAGTTTGTGTATGTCTCCGTGGGCCCTGACATTCCCTTCATATCACCTTGGAGTCCCCGGTTCCGGAAGCATGTTACCCCTAGGAAAGGAGCCGTTTTGCTAGAAGACGTCCGTATTTTCCGACGGGGTGGCCCGATCATCTACATCACCCCGATGGTGATCGAGGAGAGCCTGGCGGGTTTTGGCTTCGCCCGGGGTGCCTCGCTTCCTCCCCCCTTGCCGGGTCCCCCCGCGGATGAGCCCGAGCCCATTGCCGTGGACTCGCCCTCCGGAGGTGAGAACTCGGATGACATGGTCTTCGAGTTTTTACCACGGGATCGGGACGAGTCCCCCAGCTCGGCCTCGTCGGGGCCGACTTCTTCACCCGAGGTCCTGCTTGAGTCCGAGCTTGAGCTTACCATGGCTACGCCGAGAGGTCGGTCCTCCTCCCTCTGGGTTATTTCCCGTGCCCTTGTGACATCCCCTTGTGTTTTGATCATATACTTTGATTGGTGGTCTGCAGGAGACATTCCCTTGATGGCTAATCGGGTCGCGAGATATCGAGAGAGGAAGCGCCATAGAGAGGCCGAGGGGGGTGAGGCCGCGATGCGTCCTCGTTCTACTGGGCCGGCGATCCCACCTCGTTCTACTGGGCCGGCGATCCCACCGTCCCCGCCCCCGCCCCACCGCGAGCACCTCTTGTTCCTCCACGCCGGTCGGGACCCACCGATCTCTCGCGCCTCCGCGCGCTGCTCCAGGACTTGGTTTCTTCTCGAGGACCGGCTGTCGCTTATGAGGGGGCCATGTATAACCATTTGATAGAGGTGAGCATGTTTTGGGTTCCCCTCAAAGAGGGGTAGTTTTGTGTCTCTTCTCTAAGGCGTGAGACTTTATGATTCACATGTTATCTCTAACTTGTATTATCTCTTTTTGGGTTGACAGGCTGTTCTCCACTGCACTTCCCTTTGCGGGAGCCCTGAGGCGCTCGGGCGCGCAATGGGGCTCTTGAGGGGCGAGTCACTGAGCTCACCCAGTTGTTAGACCAGGAGAGGGAAGAGCGCCGACTTGATGCGAGCAGGCTGAGAGAAGAGATGGGCCACGTGGTGTCGGCTTACCAGAGGTCTCACCAGTTCGCTTTGGATGCTATGTCATATGCTCGGGGTCGATGGCAAGAGTTTATAGACGAGTGGATTGCCTCGGAGGAGGGGAAGAGTCGCATCGAGGACGAGGGGATGGCCGCTTATGATGTGGGCGAGTACACGATGCAGCAGGATATATATGCCAGCCTGAAGCGACAGGACCCCACTTTTGATCCTGTGGCGAGGGGCTTGCCAGGTTATCTTCCCCTGCCCGAGGGCTCTGCAGCCGGTTCTTCTGCTGGGGCGGGTACTTCTACCCGCGCTTTTGGTGGAGGTATGGCTTCTTCTGCTGGGGCGGGTATTTCTACCCGAGCTGTTGATGGAGGCGTGGCTTCCAGCTGTGCGGACGCATTGGGGAGGTTGGATGCCTTGCTCGTGATCCAGGCCCCTCTTGCGGGTTCCATTTCGCCCTCCACGGAGAACATCCATGCTAGCTTGAACACTTATTTCGAGGAGATGGCTGCTCCCGAGGTTGCCCGTGACGCCCCCGACTTGAATGACTAGTCCGGAGTTGCTTTCTTTTTATGGCCCTTAGAGCCAAAAACTGCTTTCTTTTTGTGGCACTTAGAGCCAAAAAACTTTATGCTTGTTTTGGCTTCACATGGTGCTCGTTTATTTTGTCCGAACTTATTGTCCGTGTGAACTCCGTGTTTCCTTGAACTGATATTGAACTTTCTATCTTGTATGGACTTCTCCTTGTTAAAATTTGTTAGAACACGCCTTGGTTGCCTTTATGCCTTCACAAAGGAAAAACAAAGAAAACATCTTGGTCGACCTGGACCTAGACCCGGGGCCGCGGGCCGATGCGGGACTTGGCCACGGTCGAGCCGCTGGGTCTCGGCCATGGCCAGGCTGTCGGGACTAGGCCATGGCCGAGCCGCTGGATCTCGGCTGTGGCCGAGCTGCCAGGACTCGGCCATGGTCGAGCCGTCAGGTCTCGACCGTGGCCAAGTCGCTGGTCCTCGGTTTCGGCCGAGTGCAAACGAGTTTATTATTATTATTATTATTATTTTTGATAGCCGTTCGAACCGAGTTCTTTGGAAACTAGGCCGGGAGGCTCTTCTGTCGGGGTTGGTACGCGAGGTCGGACCTCGTGCCCCATTAGGGTATGTTAGCCGCGATAGCCTAGTCTTTGTTGGACTAGACCATGGGGTTCCTCCGTCAGGGTTGGTACCCGAGGTTAGACCTCGTGCCCCCTTAGGGTATGTTAGCCGCAACAGTGTAGTCCTCGCTAGACTAGACCATGGGGCTCCTTCGTCGGGGTTGGTACGCGAGGTCGGGCCTCGTGCCCCCTTAGGGTACGACTGGGGAAGTCGGGTAAGAAACTGCCTCCCTTCTTGATGAGTGAGCAAGAAAAAATGTTTCTTAATACATAACTTTATTCTGTTTATAGCAACGGAGGGGGCCTGCCGCCTCCTATGACATTATTTGGGAAAAAGAGTGGAGATGGCCCTAACTCCTAACGGTCGAGCCAGTTCATGGTGGATCACTGGTAATACCTCAACAAATGCTCCGAGTTCCAAACTCTAGGTATCACCTTCCCTTTGGGGTTCTTGAGTTTGTAGTTGCCGGGACGGACCACCGCTGCCACGATGTAGGGGCCCTCCCAGTTCGCCGCGAACTTCCCTCCGGCTTGGGGTTGGCTTGCTTCTGTCTTCCTGAGTACATAGTCTCCTGCTTGTAGGGGTGACCACGGTTCCGGTTCAAACCGGAACCGTAACCGGAACCGTCACTGTGCTAACCGGAACCGAACCGGAACCGTCCGTACGGTTCCGGTTCCGGTTCTTAACCGGAACCTATAAGGTTCCGGTTAAGGTTCCTATAATATTGGAACCGGAACCGCCGGTTCCGGTTCGGAACCGGACGGTTCCGGTTCGGAACCGGACGGTTCCGGTTCCAAACCGAAAAAATAAAAAAAAAAAATGCAAAATTATTAAATTTTGCATTTTTAAAATTATTAAATTTTTTTTTTTAGTTTAAGTGAAATAAATTACTTAATTTTGCTATGAATAAATTAATATAAAGACCTTATAGGAGTAGTGACCAGAGAGTATTGAAACTGATAAAGGTAATTCTTAGTCTATTAATGTTTAGAAAAATAAAGGAAACAAATGACAATGAAAAATTTATTGTCTTTTGTTTCCTTTGTTATCCTAATCATTAATGGCCTAAGAATTGCCTTTTTTAGTTTCAATGCTCTCTGGTCGCTATTCTCATAAGGTCTTTGTATTAAAACATAGCAAAGTTAAACATTTTATTCCACTTAAACTTACAAGTTACAACTGTCATCTTTAAAAAAAAAAAAAATTTACTCAAACTCAAGGCCTAACAATACTTAAAAACTTACAATTTACAAAAAAAAAAAAAAAAAAAAAAAATACCGGTTAGAACCGGCGGTTCCAACCGGAACCGGAACCGGAACCTTAATATAAGGTTCCAGTTCTGGTTCGACCAAATACGGAACCGGAACCGGACCGGAACCGGAACCGTGGTCATGTCTACCTGCTTGGAAAAAAAGGGTTGCACTCGTCTGTCGTGGTAGGACTTAGTTTGCCTCTGGTAGTTTTCAGCTCGGATGGAAGTTGCCTCTCTTCTATCATCCACCAGGTGGAGGTCGGCCCTATGGTGTTCCTCGTTGGTGTCGGGGTCATATTCTTCTTCTCGCCGGGAAGGTAAGACCACCTCTGCGGGGGCTCGGGCTTCAAACCCGTAGGCTAAAGAAAACGGTGTCTCCCCGGTGGCCCTCCTAGGGTGGTGCGATAGGCCCATAGGATGGCATCGAGCTCCTCCACCCATGCTCCCTCTGCGAATTCAAGTTTCTTCTTTAGGCCGTTTACTATGGTGTGGTTGGCGTTCTCCACTTGCCCATTGGCTTGCAGATAGCAAATAGCCACTCGGCTATGGTTGATGCGCCACTCGGCGCAGAATCTTTCGAATTCTTGCCCTTCGAATTGGCAGCCGTTGTTAGTGATGAGTTGCATCGGGACTCCAAATCGGCATAAAATGTCTTGGTAGACAAACTGTTTGCACCGGGCACTTGTGATGCTTGCCAGCGGCTTCGCCTCTACCCATTTGGTAAAGTAATCGACAGCCACTACGAGGTACTTTCTTTTGCCCGACCCCATAGGTAAGGCCCTTACTATGTCCACCCCCCACCTGGAGAAGGGGATGACCGAGCTGATCGGGGTGTAGTTCGTGGCGGGTCGGCTGGGGCCGACCTGAAAGTGCTGGCATGTCTCGCGACTCCTTGCGTAGTTGGCACACTCTTTGGCCATTCTCGGCCAAAAGTACCCCTGCAAGATGGCTCAGCGGGCCATGGTGAAGGCGCCCTGGTGGGCGGAGCAGGTCCCTTCGTGGATTTCTTCCATGACCGACCTGGCTTCGTCCGGGTATAAGCAGCGGAGTAGGGCGCCGCTGTACGACCTCTTATAGAGCGTGTCCCCAATGATGACATATGTGGGGACACGCCACTTCACTAGCTTGGCATCAACCTCATCAGGATGTAGCGTACCTGTCTGCTTGTACTCCTTAAGGTGGTCCAACCAACAGGGGGGTCAGCTCTGTATGGGTAGGATTGGGTAGGACTCCAGACTTGACCTTTCAAAATCTTCAACTCGGGCAATTTTTGAGATGTGCTCTGGGGCCCATGAATTATCCCATCAATCATCAATAATAATATCGCAAATCATCAATACACAATAATATGGGGAAATCCTACGTGGGAAATCACAGCTATGAAAATAGGTTTTGTTGAGACATGGGTTACCTCTTAGCCTTAATTAATTCCTTGGCTATGAAGGGTCTTTCCTTAAGCTTTCTTGCTTTCTTGATTTCTTCTAGGGGGATTCTTGGAGCTCTTTGGGGTGGTGGGCGTTATTCTTGTGGTGGGGGGTTTCTAGGTGCCCCTTAAGTCCCCTATTTATATATTTAGGTGTCCTAGTTAGGAACTAATATTATGGGCTTGCTAGTTCTATTTCTTTTGGGACTAAGGATTGGGTTTAGGGATAAGGGCCCGTGGACTATGGTGGGCCTTCCTAATTAATTATTGTGATTTAAGTCTTTCTTTTGGGTAATTGATTAAATGATTTAATTGATCTTAGGGGTCGTAACACGGGGTGTTACATATATATATATATATATATATATATATATATATATATATATATATATATATATATATATATATATATATACACACACAAAGATATACGAAAAGTCATTTCGAAGCATGAAGATATATCCTACGAGACTCTAGCTTTGAAATCAGGGAACCGACTCGACAAATAGGGGTAGACACAGTCTACAGTCATAACCAAGCATATACAATCCCCACATAGGAAACAGTCATAGATAAACACAACCAATAATCACAATTAAGCATTTCTAGCAAGAGCCCTATAACAGTCACCACATCAATCCTTCTTATCTCATCATATAACACACTTTGTTGGCGCCACAGGACCAATCGCGTGCCCATACATGAGGGTCAGCGCATATAGCTCTGACACGGCCCCGCAGCACCCTGCCCCGTCTCACACTACGGAGGGCTCGATCGCAACCGACCGATGAGCCGCAGCTCTATTTAATATTTATATACCTGACCAGTCTTTACCAGCCTGGTTAACAGTTGGGATGGTTCTCAACCCATTCAACTGCCCGTATAGTGGACTTTAGTCCTACATAATATTTATATACCTGACCGGTCTCTACCAGCCTGGTTAACAGTTAGGATGGTTCTCAACCCATTCAACTGCCCATATAGTGGACCTTAGTCCTATATAATATTTATATACCTGACCGGTCTCTACCAGCCTGGTTAACAGTTAGGATGGTTCTCAACCCATTCAACTGCCCGTATAGTGGTCCTTAGTCCTATATAATATTTATATACCTTACCGGTCTCTACCAGCCTGGTTAACAGCCGGTATGGTTCTCAGCCCACCCGACTGCCCGTATAGCCCGATTGATCTTAACCAAATCGGGGTAACATGCACACATAACACATAGCATGCACATGCAACCCACATTAACACATTGGGAAGGGGGAGAAAATGTATAACAAAACCTATGCGTGATCCTTCACATTCTAAGAATAGTCCTAAGGGGTTCATACTTCTTTCACCAAGGTAAACGGGATACCAATTCAACTAGCATGCAGTATATAAGACTCATACGACCTACGAAAGGTACCCGAAAATCAAACTAGACATAGGCACGATAGACGGAGTCCGTTGGGACACCACGGGGATCGGGGAAACATCAAACGGGGAAGCCAAAATCCCCAATTGGGGTGCAAACCAGCGGGTAGCCGGTGGGTGAGGGTTCACCCGCCGGCTGCCCGCCGGCGGCAACTATTCCGGGTAGCGGGTGCCCGGCGGGCAGTTGCCCGCCCGCTGGCTGCCCGCTGCTGGCGTTTCCCAAGAAGGCCGCGGGTAGGTGGCGGGTCCCTTACCCCCACCTACCCCCCACTGACTCTTTATCATCAAAAACGCCCCGGGAACCTTTGTGGAACCCGAAACCATGCTTAGACACTTTCAAACGCAATTGATAACACACGTAGACAATTAACGGATCTAAATCAAGAAACAAACGGCACATAACCTATCATGCTTTTCTAAACATAATAAACACCCAATCATGTGAATTACCACCCAATATACCAAGAATAATACCATACGGTTTCCACGATATAACCTAGGGTTCTAATTATTTTTAAATCAATAAGAACACAATTCATCTTCCAAAATCAAGATTCGGTAGGAATATCATATAACTATCAAGAACCTCATATAATCATTAAGAACATCAAGAACACCAGGTAATTATCAAGAACGCCATATAATCATCAAGAACACCATAATTATCCAGAACCTTTCATCATCAAGATCACCCATGGAATCATCCCACCAATCATCAATAACAATATCACAAATCATCAATACACAGTAGTATGGGGAAATCCTAAGAGGGGAATCATAGCTATGAAAATAGGTTTTGTTGAGACATGGGTTACCTCTTAGCCTTAATTAATTCCTTGGCTATGAAGGGTCTTTCTTTAAGCTTTCTTCTTTCTTGATTTCTCCTAAGGGGATTCTTGGAACTTCTTGTGTGGTGAGAGATTATGGTGGTGAAAGATCTAGGTGCCTTCTATATCCCTTGTTTTAGGGATAAGGGTCCATGGTCCATAGTGGACCATATTAATTAATTAAAGAGAATCCTAATCATAATCTGAATAGTAAAAGGCCTACTTCCCTTATTCCTAATAGGCCTAAGACTCTCATTTAGGCAAAGGTCCACGGTTCATGGTGGACCTCATTAATTAATTAAAGGGAAACCTAACCGAATTAAATCATATTTAATTATTATTAACGGGATTAATTAAATAATTAATCCGGGATTGAAGGCCGTAACACGGGGTGTTACACTCTCCCCCCCTTACGAGAAGTTTCGTCCCCGAAGCTTAGAAATCATTGCGGGGGTAACGAGTCAAATGTAGTACGGTGGTCCTATAGAGGAAGTATTCTGCGGGGAAACTGTATAATTGTATGTCTATGTGTGCTGGTTTTTTTGGGAACGATTAGGTTTAAAGGGCTAAGAGAGTGGGTTTCAAACCTAAGGACAAAGTGAATTTAGGAATTAGGATCAAAGTTTTCAAGGTTGCAACTTAGGGTGTGAGGTTGCCACCTTGTATGGAATCGTTAAAATAGGGAATCAAGAATGTGGTTTGAAGGGTAGAAAGGGTTTTGAAATAAGGAGGGGGCCGATTTCCCGAGGGAGGGAAAGGAATTCGTCTAGGATGGGTTAAGGGTTCTCGATTTTAAGTGACTATTCTGGTTTGATGCTTTGATCCCGACGTATTGACGAACTGATGATCCTTCTTCCTTGGTGTTGGCACTTGCTTGACTTTAAGATCCTTATTAGACCTTGCTTCCCAGGCTAAAGTTTCATCATTCTCTCCTATCTTGAGGGAATCTCCCGTGATGATTTAACACTTACTTCGTTAATGCGTCCAAGGTCTTGACCAAGTTTGGTCAACCAAGCCGATCTCTTAGGGCGCACTTCCCAAATTCTTCCCAAAGTCTCTTGGGAGTCGATAAGCTTTGGGTTGACTTTTTCTTATTGAATTTCATCTCTTCTTTAGTGAGTGAAATTCTTAGTAAGACTTCATGTCTTCTCCGAGGTTCGGCTTGTTGTGCTCTTTTGTGTTACTTTTAATGATGAAGGTGTCCTTGCATGCTCTTTTTCTTCTTGAAGCGCAGTTGGTTACCTAATCTCGTTGTGGAATGACTCGGTGAGTTTACGAGTCAACTCATTTCCTTGTGGGTCCTTAATGACCCTTGAGATCTTGGCACAAATGTGCTCTTTACTTTTTGCCTAGCACCACGGCTACGTCGTTTTTGATTCCATACAACTTGTAAGGAGTCCTCTGATTTGCTTGAACGATATCCATGGTTTGGAGGAGTCCCGATCCATCCTTAGCATTTTGACTTTTAAGGCCTTTGTGAGTCCTTAGCACGAGTTCCCAACTCGTCTCCTTGGTCTGCACAATCTTTTATGCCAATCATCCCTAGTTGGTTGCATCGTAGAATCCAACTTCAACTCCACCTGTAATGCAATTGGTTGTGCTTTTCCGACGGTGTCTTGCGTGTCAAGGTCTTTTACCGATGACACCATGTTTGGGCGACCCATGGTTCCTTACCCAAGACTCGTGTTCATCAATCGAGGCACACAAGTGCGCCACGAATCAACAAAACGAGGGGTTAAGAAATCAGCATATTGTGCCAGTGGGCGCGAGGTGGGCGGTCGTCCGCCTGCCAAGCTCCTGTCAGGGACCCGTCAAGGTCCCGTCCAGGACCCGTTAGGGTCCCATCAAGGTCCCGTTGGGGACCCGCGGGAAGGTGACTAGGAAGAGTGAATTTCTTCGGGAAAAATCCCAAGAATGCACCGATTCAAGTCCCGACAAGCCCCATGCCCATGTGCACAATAAAAAGGTACTTGAATACATAGGATGACCCATCGTATAGTTTTATTGATCCTTAAGTACGAGTTATAGATGAGTCAAGACTCTCGCATGTTCTTTCCGCTCAGTAGGTCGGGTCCGGTTTCCAATTAGCAACCTCGTCACCCTCACCGGGAAGTTGGTTATAAGCCAACTTTGTCTTTTCCTTGCTTGATTGATGACAAGCCTTCTTGGTTTTTCTTGGAGTTCGGCTTGTCGCTCGTTCTTTGTTCAATCCTTTGGTGACCAAGTGCTTGGTGATGCGTTTCTCTTCCTTGGAATGCATTTGATTGACTGCCCTTTGACGTCGCATGGTGTTTTGGCGATTTTGTGTGTTACATGTACATCTTACGGTGCCTTAAAACCATCAAGGTCCTTGTTCCAAGGTAAGGCCCTTATTGCCGGGAGGCTCTAGTTGTATGATACTTTCTATGCGTCTGTGTAAATCTTGCATTGCACTCCGTATAGGTAATGCTTCCAAAATTTCAGTGCGAATACGATAGCGGCTAGCTCGAGGTCGTAGGTGGGGTATTTTCTTCGTGGGTTTTGAGTTGCCTAGATGCGTATGCTATTACCTTGCCTCTTTGCATTAGCACGCACCCCAACCCCTTTTTGGACGCGTCACCGAAGACCTCGAACCCTTCCACCCCGGAGGGGATGGCTAGTACGGGTGCCGTGGTTAACTTATCCTTCAATTCCTGAAAAGCTGCGACGCAGTTGTCGTCCCATCGGAAAGGGGTCTCCTTTTTCATGAGTTTAATGAGAGGTTGGGCTATCTTGGTAAAGTCGGGTACAAACCTCCTGTAGTATCCAGCCAAGCCCAGGAAGCTTCGGACCTCTGAAAGTGAGTTCAGTGTGGACCATTCCTTAACGGCCTGGGCTTTGGTGGGGTCCACCTTAATTCCTTCTTTGGTTATTACGTGGCCCAGGAAGGTCACGCTGTCTTTCCAGAATTCGCATTTGGAGAACTTAGCGTATAGCTGGTGCTCTCTTAGAGTTTGTAAGGTTATGCGGAGGTGCCTTTTATGTCCGTCCTTGTTTCGGGAGTAGCCTAGGATGTCGTCAATGAATACAATGACGAAGTCATCCAGGTGGGGTCGGAATACTCGGTTCATGAGGTCCATGAGTATGGCGGGTGCGGGGTGGAGTCTTCCTTGTAGCCGTGCCCCTAGGTACTCTTAGTTGAACCCCCGGTTGTTGCCCATAAGTTCTTTGTGGACCTATCAACGATCAACCTCGTGTCTTGAAGTAGAACGAGGCTATCTCTACGTGGCGTTCCTCTAGGCATTTTCCTAACCCGAGGATTTTGTTGAAGGTTCGAATTCATTCTTCGAGGAGTGTGGGATCCTTGACTGTCTTCTTATTGGCGCCATGCTGCTGGTTTTCAGGGTCAATATTTATTGTAATGATGAGTCAGTGTGCTGCACCCTTACCTTGGTGTGGTAAGCGTAGGGGGAGTTCTTTTAGAGACGGATAAAGTGAGGGTAGGTTATGTGTAGGTTTCACAATCTCACCGTGCGTCCTAAGATTCCTGAATCCTATGTTCCTTAATACCTAGAGTTCAAGCCTAATGTCCTAAAGTCCGGTCTTAAAAGTCTTATCCTAGGGTCAAACTTAGGCTCTGATACCAACTGTAACACCCCAAAACATATTACAAGAGTACGGGGTGCTATACCACACCTGAGTTACAGAACTTAGGTGCACAGGCTAACTAACTAATTTCCTCAATAGTGCAAATGCATAAACATGGCACGCAGGCCGAAAGGGAAACTATCTACTTCTACGTTCCAAGTTCTAGCGCGCTCCAGTGACTTATTCTTCTGTGCCTGAAAGCCAAATATATCTGTTCAGCGAGAGATGCAGGTAACCCACTCCAACGCGTTGAAATACAATACATATATATATATATATATATATATATATATATATATATATATATATATATATATATATATATTTATATATATATATATATATATATATATATATATATATATATATATATACACATAGATATACGAAAAGTCATTTCGAAGCATGAAGATATATCCTATGAGACTCTAGCTTTGAAATCAGGGAACCGACTCGACAAATAGGGGTACACACAGTCAACAGTCATAACCAAGCATATACAATCCCCACATAGGAAACAGTCATAGATAAGCACAACCAATAATCACAATTAAGCATTTCTAGCAAGAGCCCTATAACAGTCACCACATCAATCCTTCTTATCTCATCATATAGCACACTTTGTTGGCGCCACAGGACCAATCGCATGCCCATACATGAGGGTCAGCGCATATAGCTCTGACACGGCCCCGCAGCACCCTGCCCCGTATCACACTACGGAGGGGTCGATCGCAACCGACCGATGAGCCGCAGCTCTATATAATATTTATATACCTGACCGGTCTTTACCAGCCTGGTTAACAGTTGGGATGGTTCTCAACCCATTCAACTGCCCGTATAGTGGACCTTAGTCCTATATAATATTTATATACCTGACTGGTCTCTACCAGCCTGGTTAACAGTTGGGATGGTTCTCAACCCATTCAACTGCCCGTATAGGTGACCTTAGTCCTATATAATATTTATATACCTGACCGGTCTCTACCAGCCTGGTTAACAGTTGGGATGGTTCTCAACCCATTCAACTGCCCGTATAGTGGACCTTAGTCCTATATAATATTTATATACCTGACCGGTCTCTTCCGGCCTGGTTAACAGCCGGTATGGTTCTCAGCCCACCCGACTGCCCGTATAGCCCGATTGATCTCAACCAAATCGGGGTAACATGCACACATAACACATAGCAAGCACATGCAACCCACATTAACACATTGGGAAGGGGGAGAAAATGTATAACAAAACCTATGTGTGATCCTTCACATTCTAAGAATAGTCCTAAGGGGTTCATACTTCTTTCACCTAGGTCAACGGGATACCAATTCAACTAGCATGCAATATATAAGACTCATGCGACCTACGAACGGTACCCGAAAATCAAACTAGACATAGGCACGATAGACGGAGTCCGTTGGGACACCACGGGGATCGGGGAAACATCAAACGGGGAAGCCAAAATCCCCAATTGGGGTGCAAACCAGCGGGTAGCCGGTGGGTGAGGGTTCACCCGCCGGCTGCCCGCCGGCGACAGCTATTCCGGGCAGCAGGTGCCCAGCGGGCAGCTGCCCGCCCGCCGACTGCCCGCTGCCGGCGTTGCCCAAGAAGGTCGTGGGTAGGTGGCGGGTCCCCTACCCCCACCTACCCCCCACTGACTGTTTATCATCAAAAACTCCCCGGGAACCTTTGTGGAACCCGAAACCATGCTTAGACACTTTCAAACGCAATTGATAACACACGTAGACAATTAACGGATCTAAATCAAGAAACAAACGGCACATAACCTATCATGCTTTTCTAAACATAATAAACACCCAATCATGTGAATTCCCACCTAATATACCAAGAATAATACCATACGGGTTCCACGATATAACCTAGGGTTCTAATTATTTTTAAATCAATAAGAACACAATTCATCTTCCAAAATCAAGATTCGGTAGGAATATCATATAACTATCAAGAACCTCATATAATCATTAAGAACATCAAGAACACCAGGTAATTATCAAGAACGCCATATAATCATCAAGAACACCATAATTATCAAGAACCTTTCATCATCAAGATCATCCATGGAATCATCCCACCAATCATCAATAACAATATCACAAATCATCAATACACAATAATATGGGGAAATCCTAAGAGGGGAATCATAGCTATGAAAATAGGATTTGTTGAGACATGGGTTACCTCTTAGCCTTAATTAATTCCTTGGCTATGAAGGGTCTTTCTTTAAGCTTTCTTCTTTCTTGATTTATCCTAAGGGGATTCTTGGAACTTCTTGTGTGGTGAGAGATTATGGTGGTGAAAGATCTAGGTGCCTTCTATATCCCTATTTATATATTTAAGACTCCTAATTAGGGCCTGAATGGTATGGGTTTACTAATTCTATTCCTTATAGGACTAAGGACTTGTTTTAGGGATATGGGTCCATGGTCCATAGTGGACCATATTAATTAATTAAAGAGAATCCTAATCATTATCTGAATAGTAAATGGCCTACTTCCCTTATTCCTAATATGCCTAAGACTCTCATTTAGGTAAGGGTCCACGGTTCATGGTGGACCTCATTAATTATTTAAAGGGAAACCTAACCGAATTAAATCATATTTAATTATTATTAACGGGATTAATTAAATAATTAATCCGGGATTGAAGGCCGTAACACAGGGTGTTACAGTCACCCTCGAGGAAATTTGTCTCAAACCCGAGGAAGAACGTAGGGAATTGGTTGACCGATTAGACATCTCCAACAAAAAGCTCGAACGAGCAATGCAAGATTGTGGGGGTCTGGAGGGAAATGAGGATCAGGAGGAGGATGACAAACCTGACCCATCGATGCACCCGCAAGCGGGAGGGAACCCAAGGGAACAAAACGAGGGTTCGGTTAATGAGCGTATCCTAGCGCAACTCAACCGGCAAAACCAAATCATGGAGGAGGGGTTCTCATTCTTGATCCGGACGACACGCGCACTAGATCAGAGGGTGGCAGCAATCGAGGCCACCTTGGGCACTTGCGGGGCGTCCAGTTCAGGAGCAGGAAACTGAGGTAGACCCAAACCTTCCTATCACAACACCACCAGAAGTCCAGTCTACCCCAGCTAAGACAAAACATGGGGCCACACTCCTAAACTAGGAGGCCAAGATGCGGGATGTCTAGGAGTGAAAGAATGGACTACCACACCGGGCTTCGGGGACGAAGCCCCTCGTAAGAGGGGGGGGGGGGGAGAGTGTAACACCCCGTGTTACGATCCCTAAAACCAATTAATCATTTAACCAATTACCCAAAAGAAAGAATTAAATCACAATAATTAATTAGGAAAGGCCCACCATAGTCCATGGGCCCTTATCCCTAAACCCAATCCTTAGTCCTAAAAGGAATAGAGTTAGCAAACCTATAGTAATTAGGCCCTAAGTAAGACTCTTAGATATATAAATAGGGAACATAAGGAGGCACCTAGAACTCCCACCACAATAATCCCTCACCACACAAGAAGTTCCAAGAATTCCCCTAGGAGAAATCAAGAAAGAAGAAAGCTTCAAGAAAGACCCTTCATAGCCAAGGAATAAATTAAGGCTAAAAGGTAACCCATGTCTCAAAAAAACCTATTTTCATAGCTATGATTCCCCTCTTAGGATTTCCCCATATTATTGTGTATTGATGATTTGTGATATTATTATTGATGATTGGGGGGAGGATTCCATGGGTGATCTTGATGATGAGAGGTTCTTGATAATTATGGTGTTCTTGACGATTGTATAACGTTCTTGATAATTATATGGTGTTCTTGATGTTCTTAATGATTATATGAGGTTCTTGATAGTTATATGATATTCCTACGGAATCTTGATTTTAAAAGATGAATTGTGTTCTTGTTGATTTAAAAATAATTAGAACCCTAGGTTATATCGTGGAATTCGTATGGTATTATTCTTGGTATATTGGGTGGGAATTCTCATGATTGGGTGTTGATTATGTTTAGAAAAGCATGATAAGTTATGTGACATATGTTTCTTGATTTTTGATCCGTTAATTGTCTACGTGTGTTATCAATTGCGTTTGAAAGTGTATAAGCATGGTTTCGGGTTCCACAAAGGTTCCAGGGGCGTTTTTGGTGAAAAAGAGTCAGTGGGGGGTAGGTGGGGGTAGGGGACCCGCCACCTACCCGCGGCCTACTTGGGCAACGCCGGCAGCGGGCAGCCGGCGGGCGGGCAGCTGCCCGCCGGGCACCCGCTGCCCGGAACAGTGCCGCCGGCGGGTGACCCCTCACCCACCGGCTCCCCGCTGGTTTGTACCGCAATTTGGGATTTTGGCTTCCCCGTTTGATGTTTCCCCGATCCCCGTGGTGTCCCAACGGACTCCGTCTATCGTGCCTATATTTAGTTTGATATTTCGGGTACCGTTCGTAGGTTGTATGTGTAACACCCCGTGTTACGGCCTTCAATCCCGGATTAATTATTTAATTAATCCCGTTAATAATAATTAAATATGATTTAATTATGTTAGGTTTACCTTTAATTAATTAGTAAGGTCCACCATGAACCGTGGACCCTTGCCCGAATAAGAATCTTAAGCCTGTTAGGAATAAAGGAAGTAGGCCTTTTACTATTCAGATTATGATTAGGATCCTCTTTAATTAATATGGTCCACTATGGACCATGGACCCTTATCCCTAAAACAAGCCCTAGCCCTATAAGGAATAGAATTAGTAAACCCATACCATTCAGGCCCTAACTTGGAGTCTTAAATATATAAATAGGGAACTTAGGAGGCACCTAGAATCCCCACCACAATAATCTCTCACCACCCAAAGAGTTCCAAGAATCCCCTTAGGAGAAATCAAGAAATCAAGAAAGCTTAAAGAAAGATCCTTCATAGCCAAGGAATTAATTAAGGCTAAGAGGTAACCCATGTCTCAACAAAACCTATTTTCATAGTTATAATTCCCCCTTAGGGTTTCCCCATATTATTGTATATTGGCGAGTTATGATGATTATTATTGGTAATTGATGTGATGATCCCATGGGGGATCTTGATGATCTTGATATTGGGAGATTCTTGATAATTATGGTGTTCTTGATGATTATATGGAGTCCTTGATGATTATGTGTTGTTCTTGATAATTGTGTGATGCTCTCGATGCTTAAGTGTTATTCTTACCGAATCTTGCAATTAGAAGACAAATCGTATTCTTGTTGATATAAAAGTGATTAGAACCCTATGTTGTATCGTAAGATATTATTCTTGGTTTATCGGGTGGGGAAATCGCATGATCGGGTGTTGTTTATGTTTAGAAAAGCATGATAGGTTATGTGCCGTACGTTTCTCGTATTTGATCCGTTAATTGTCTACGTGTTAATTATTAGTTGCGTTGTAAAGTGTCTAAGCATGGTTTCGGGTTCCACAAAGGTTCCCAAGACGTTATTGGGTGAAAAGAGTCAGTGGGGGGTATGGGACCCGCCACCTACCCACGGCCGAGAAACACCGCCCGGCAGCGGGTAGCCGGCGGGCGGCCAGCTGCCCGCCGGCGACCCGCTGCCCGGAATAGTAGTTTCCGGCGGGTGGCCCCCCCACCCACCGGCTACCCGCTGGAAATTATCCCACTTTGGGATCTCGGCTTCCTCGTTTGATGTTCCCCCATTCCCCGTGGTGTCCCAACGGACTCCGTTTATCGTGCCTATGTCTAGTTTGATGTTTCGGGTACCGTTCGTAGGTTTATGAGTCTATTACATTGCATGCTAGTTGAATTGGTATCCCGTTGACCTAGGTGGTAGAAGTATGAACCCCTTAGGACTATTCTTAGTATGTGATGGATCACGCATAGGTTTTGTTATACGTTTTCTCCCCCTTCCTAATGTGTAATGTGGGTTGCATGTGCTTGCTATGTGTTATGTGTGTGTGTTACCCCAATTCGGTTGCGATCGGATTGGTTATCCTGAGCAGCGGTTCAGAAGCTGGCTGCGGTCAGATTGATACTCTTGGGCTGCGGTCCACCGTTTGGTTGCGATCAAACGTTTCTATACGAGCTGCGTTTCGTCCTTTTTCCTGGCTGCGGTCAGATGACATTCTCTTGGGCTGCGGTCCACTGTTTGGTTGCGATCAAAAACTATGATGAGCTGCGGTTCATCGGTCGGTTGCGATCGACCCCTCCGTGTTGCGATACGGGGCAGGGTGCTGCGGGGCCGTGTCAGAGCTATATGCGCTGACCCTCATGTATGGGCATGCGATTGGTCCTGTGGCGCCAACAAAGTGTGTTATGTGTTGTGACATGGACGAGTTGTGATTACGAGTGTCTTGGGGGATGTGACTATGGGATTTATATTGGGGGATTGTCCATGTTGGGTTATGATCATTGTTTATGCCTTGCCTTATCTGCCTTATGTGTTGAGGACTGCATATGCTCGTTATAACTGTTGCTTGTGTCTGGCCTTATCTGTCGAGTCATTCCCGGTTTTCAAAGCTAGAGTTCATAGGATATATCTTCATGCTCAAAATGGTTTTTGTATATCTATATATATCTCTATATGTATTGTATTTCAACGCGTTGGAGTGGGTTACCAGCATCTCTCGCTGAACAGATATATTTGGCTTTCAGGCACAAAAGATTAAGTCACTGGAGCGCGCTAGAACTTGGAGTATAGAAGTAGATAGTTTTCCCCTTTTGGCCTGCGTGCCACGTTTACGTAATTACGCTTTGAGGATATTAGTTAGTTAGCCTGTGCACTTGTGTTCTCTAGCCCAGGTGTGGCATAGCACCCCGTACGCTTGTATTTATTTCTTGAGATTTAATGAGATTCCACCTTTGATATAAGTTTTAAAAAGTCTTGAAAATGTAGGGTGTTACAGTTGGTATCAGAGCTTAAGTTTGACCCTAGGATAAGACTCTTAAGACCGGACTTTAGGACACTAGGCTTGAACTCTAGGTACTTAGGAACATAGGATCCAGGAATCTTAGGACGCGCAGTGAGATTGTGAAACCTACACATAACCTCCCCTCACTTCATCCCTCTCTAACTTAAAGGAACCTCCCCCTACGCTTACCACACCAGGTAAGGGTGCGAATAGATAAGTTTACTTCCACAACTGGGTAACGTACACTTACCCGATAAATCGCCTCGTCCTAACTCCCGTCAAAAGTCTTGACAAGGACCCTGACCAAAGAAAAGGAATATTTGGATGACTACTAAGAAGAGGTGTTACAGTCAGGACTGCTAAAAGGGACGGACTGCAATACGCACCAACCCAGGGTAACCACGATAACCCTCGAGTCAGACAAATGACATGCACCTTCCGACAAGTTGCCTTATCTCGGCAAACCCGGGTTGCGGCTACAACAAACAGGAAGGAGAACTAGGACACCTATTAAAGCAGCGAAGGAACGACACCATTAGTCGAATCCTTGGGTGCAAGGTAAGTATATCGCGACACCTTGCGACCCCACCACCCCAATTTAAAATATCATCCGCCCTGAAACCCCAGCATCTTGATACCCCTATTTGTTGAAAACTCCCACCCCGAATCCTTAATTACCTTAAGAGCAAATTCACAACCGTCATGACCTTGCTCACCCTTTGTTGCGCTTAACCCAAACCCTCGGAAACCCTAAATTGTTATTGCCCTTACTCTAAGTTCATATCCCCACTCCGTTTGGAAACCCTGTTAAAAACCGTAGAGCAGCATAAGGCCCTTACCCTGCCCAGGGGCGTGAAGAACCGACATTCATTGATTCAATATTAAAATAAGTTGTTAGATAGGAATCGGCGAAGTAGGTGGAGGTTACGAATACGTATCACCCCACCCTTACAACGAAAACCGTGAAGGCTTCACGAGAAACCATAGCCTGTACGTACGCCACCGAAGAACGCCATGCGTTGACAAGAGCGGGCAAACAAATACGTTCAATGTGTCAGGGGCCCTCGCTACAGAAAACATCGTCAAATAGGTGCAACAGGCCGAACCTCAAGGAGGACATAAAGCCTTGCTAAGAATTTCATCCACCAAGGAAGGGATGAAACCCAATAGAACAAGAAAGACTAACCCGAAACCCCCCTTACCCTTAAGAACCCTCGGCAAGGATTAGGAGTCAAGACCTAGGGGTTTGACCCACTAAACCCACTGGGTCCAGACTTCTGGACATCCGAGGGAACGTGCACGGAAACCATCACGAGAATTCCCCTGGAAGCCATAGAGACGAAGGGGACTTCGACACGGGAAGAGAAGATCAAACGAAAATCTTAGAATCAAACAAAGCCAAGGAAAAGGGATTACCAGTTCGACTGCACGCCACAACCAAGCCCCAAACAGGCATAATCACTCGAAGCCAAGAGTCCTTAGCCCCTTTCCCTCCCCTTGCCAATCAAGTACCATTTCGTTAAAGAATCCGTCCTATCACTCCAAACCTCGCTCTTGATCCCTCATTACAGACAAACCCGTACAAGGTGGCAACCTTCCTTCCTGTATTACGTACTTGAGACATCGACCCTATCCGCCCCTCGACTTTGAAACCTAGCCCTTGCACTTCTTACACCCCTTTAAACCTAGACCAAGAAAACATAGATATATATATGTATGTATATCTACCTCTAGAACTCGTGCTTAAGGATCAATGAACATTGTACGATGGGTCATCCTATGTATCCAAGTCCCTTTTATTGTGCACAAGGGCATGGGACTTGTCAGGACATGAATCTGTGCATTTTTTGGGGTCTTTCCCGAAGGAATTGACTATTCCTAGTCACTTTCCCGCGGGTCCCCAACGGGTCCTTGACGGGTCCTTGGCAGGAGCTTGGCAGGCGGATGACCGCCCACCTCGCGCCCACTGGTACAATGTGCTGATTTCTTAACCCCTCATTTTATTGATTTGTGGCGCACTTGTGTGCCTCGATTGAGGAATGTGAGTCTTGGGTAAGGAACCATGGACCACCCAAACATAGTGTCCTACGTAAAAGACCTTGACGCACGAGACACCATCGGGAAATCACAATCAATTACATTGCACGAGTAATTGAAATCGGATCCTACGATACAACCGACTAGGGATGTTTAGCGTAAAGGATTGCGCAAACCATGGAGGCGAGTTGGGAACTCGTACTAAGAACCCACGAAAACCTTAAAACTCAAAATGCTAAGGAGGGACCGGGACTCCTCCAAACCATGGACATCGTTCGAGCAAATCAGAGGACTCCTTACAAGTTGTATGGAATCAAGAACTACGTAGCCCATGGTGCTAAGCAAAAGAGTGAAGAACACATTCGCGCCAAGACTTCAAGGGTCATTAAGGACCCACAAGGAAATGAGGTGACTCGTAAAATCGCCGAGTCATCCCACAACGAGATTTGGTAACCGAATGCACTTTAAAAGAAAAAGGGCACGCAAGGACACCTTCATCATTAAAAATAACACAAACAGGGCACAACAATGCCGAACCTTGGGTAAGACATGAAGTCTTACTAAGAATTTCATCCACTAAAGAGGAGATGAAATTCAATAAGAAGAGAAATTCAACCCAAAGTCCATCGACTCCCAAGAGACTTTGGGAAGAATTTGGGAAGTGCGCCCTAAGAGATTGGCTTGGTTGACCCAACTCGGTCAAGACCTTGGGCGCATTAAAGAAGTAAGTGTTGAATCACCACGGGAAATTCCCTCAAGAAAGAAGAGAAGGATGAAACCTTAGCCTGGGAAGCAAGGTCTAACAAGGATCTTAAAGTCAAGCAAGCACCAACACCAAGGAAGAAGGATCATCAGCTCGTCGGCGCATCGTGATCAAAGCATCTAACCAGATTATTCACTTGGGATCGAGAAACCTTAACCCATCCTAGCCGAATTTCCTTTCCCTCCCTCGGAAAATCGGCCCCTTCCTTATTTCAAAACCCTTTCTACCCTTCAGACCCCATTCTCAATCCCATGTTTTAGCGATTCCATACAAGTGGCAACCTCACAACCTAAGTTGCAACCTCGATAACTTGATCCTAATTCCTGATTTCACCGTGTCCTCAAGTTTGAAACCCACTCTCTTAGCCCTGTAAACCTAATCGTTCCCAAAAACCCAACACACATAGGCGTGCAAGTATACAATTTCCCCGTGGAATACCTTCTCTACAGGACCACGGTTCTTCTCTTGACTCGTTAACCCTGCAATGATTTCCAAGCTTCGGGGACGAAGCTTCTCGTAAGGGGGGGAGAGTGTAACACCCCGTGTTACGGCCTTCAATCCCGGATTAATTATTTAATTAATCCCGTTAATAATAATTAAATATGATTTAATTATGTTAGGTTTACCTTTAATTAATTAGTAAGGTCCACCATGAACCGTGGACCCTTGCCCGAATAAGAATCTTAAGCCTGTTAGGAATAAAGGAAGTAGGCCTTTTACTATTCAGATTATGATTAGGATCCTCTTTAATTAATATGGTCCACTATGGACCCTGGACCCTTATCCCTAAAACAAGCCCTAGCCCTATAAGGAATAGAATTAGTAAACCCATACCATTCAGGCCCTAACTAGGAGTCTTAAATATATAAATAGGGAACTTAGGAGGCACCTAGAATCCCCACCACAATAATCTCTCACCACCCAAAGAGTTCCAAGAATCCCCTTAGGAGAAATCAAGAAATCAAGAAACCTTAAAGAAAGATCCTTCATAGCCAAGGAATTAATTAAGGCTAAGAGGTAACCCATATCTCAACAAAACCTATTTTCATAGTTATAATTCCCCCTTAGGGTTTCCCCATATTATTGTATATTGGCGAGTTATGATGATTATTATTGGTAATTGATGTGATGATCCCATGGGGGATCTTAATGATCTTGATATTGGGAGATTCTTGATAATTATGGTGTTCTTGATGATTATATGGAGTCCTTGATGATTTTGTGTTGTTCTTGATAATTGTGTGATGCTCTCGATGCTTATGTGATATTCTTACCGAATCTTGCAATTAGAAGACGAATCGTATTCTTGTTGATATAAAAGTGATTAGAACCCTAGGTTGTATCGTAAGATATTATTCTTGGTTTATCGGGTGGGGAAATCGCATGTTCGGCTGTTGTTTATGTTTAGAAAAGCATGATAGGTTATGTGCTGTACGTTTCTCGTATTTGATCCGTTAATTGTCTACGTGTTAATTATTAGTTGCATTGTAAAGTGTCTAAGCATGGTTTCGGGTTCCACAAAGGTTCCCGGGACGTTATTGGGTGAAAAGAGTCAGTGGGGGGTAGGTGGGGAGGTAGGGGACCCGCCACCTACCCACGGCCGAGAAACACCGCCCGGCAGCGGGTAGCCGGCGGGCGGGCAGCTGCCCGCCGGCGACCCGCTGCCCGGAATAGTAGTTTCTGGCGGGCAGCCGGCGGGTGGCCTCCCCACCCACCGGCTACCCGCTGGAAATTATCCCACTTTGGGATCCCAGCTTCCCCGTTTGATGTTCCCCCGTTCCCCGTGGTGTCCCAACGGACTCCGTTTATCGTGCCTATGTCTAGTTTGATGTTTCGGGTACAGTTCAGAGGTTTATGAGTCTTTTACATTGCATGCTAGTTGAATTGGTATCCCGTTGACCTAGGTGGTAGAAGTATGAACCCCTTAGGACTATTCTTAGTATGTGATGGATCATGCATAGGTTTTGTTATACGTTTTCTCCCCCTTCCTAATGTGTAATGTGGGTTGCATGTGCTTGCTATGTGTTATGTGTGTGTGTTACCCCAATTCGGTTGCGATCGGATTGGTTATCCTGAGCTGCGGTTCAGAAGCTGGCTGCGGTCAGATTGATACTCTTGGGCTGCGGTCCACTGTTTGGTTGTGATCAAACACTATGATGAGCTGCGGTTCCTCGGTCGGTTGCGATCGACCCCTCCGTGTTGCGATACGGGGCAGGGTGCTGCGGGGCCGTGTCAGAGCTATATGCGCTGACCCTCATGTATGGGCATGCGATTGGTCCTGTGGCGCCAACAAAGTGTGTTATGTGTTGTGACATGGACGAGTTGTGATTACGAGTGTCTTGGGGGATGTGACTATGGGATTTATATTGGGGGATTGTCCATGTTGGGTTATGATCATTGTTTATGCCTTGCCTTATCTGCCTTATGTGTTGAGGACTGCATATGCTCGTTATAACTGTTGCTTGTGTCTGGCCTTATCTGTCGAGTCATTCCCGGTTTTCAAAGCTAGAGTTTGTAGGATATATCTTCATGCTCAAAATGGTTTTCGTATATCTATATATATCTCTATATGTATTGTATTTCAACGCGTTGGAGTGGGTTACCAGCATCTCTCGCTGAACAGATATATTTGGCTTTCAGGCACAAAAGATTAAGTCACTGGAGCGCGCTAGAACTTGGAGTATAGAAGTAGATAGTTTTCCCCTTTTGGCCTGCGTGCCACGTTTACGTAATTACGCTTTGAGGATATTAGTTAGTTAGCCTGTGCACTTGGGTTCTCTAGCCCAGGTGTGGCATAGCACCCCGTACGCTTGTATTTATTTCTTGAGATTTAATGAGATTCCACCTTTGATATAAGTTTTAAAAAGTCTTCAAAATCTGGGGTGTTACAGTATGAGTCTTATATATTGCATGCTAGTTGAATTGGTATCCCGTTGACCTAGGTGAAAGAAGTATGAACCCCTTAGGATTATTCTTAGTATGTGAAGGATCACGCATAGGTTTTGTTATACGCTTTCTCCCCCTTCCCAATGTGTTAATGTCGGTTGCATGTGCTTGCTATGTGTTATGTGTGCATGATACCCCAATTTGGTTGCGATCGGATTGGTTATTCCTAAGCTGCGGTTCAGAAGCTGGCTGCGGTCAGATTTACACTCCCGGGCTGCGGTCCACCGTTTGGTTGCGATCAAACATTTCTACATGAGCTGCGGTTCATATTTCCTGGCTGCGGTCAGATGACATACTCTTGGGCTGCGGTCCACTGTTTGGTTGCGATCAAACTATGATGAGCTGCGGTTCATCGGTCGGTTGCGATCGACCCCTCCGTGTTGCGATACGGGGCAGGGTGCTGCGGGCCGTGTCAGAGCTATATGCACTGACCCTCATGTATGGGCATGCGATTGGTCCTGTGGCGCCAACAAAGTGTGTTATGTGTTGTGACATGGACGAGTTGTGATTACGAGTGTCTTGGGGGATGTGACTATGGGGTCTATACTGAGAATCGTATATGTTGGGTTATGATTATTAATTGTTCTTATCTTTACCTGTTTTGCCGGTTGTAAACTGTATATGCTTGGTATAACTGTTGTCTGTGCTTAGCTCTATCTGTCGAGTCTATCCCTGTTTTAAAAGTTAGAGTTCGTAGGATATATCTTCATGTTCAAAATGGTTTTCGTATATCTATATATATCTCTATATGTATTGTATATCAACGCGTTGGAGTGGGTTACCAGCATCTCTCGCTGAACAGATATATTTGGCTTTCAGGCACAGACGAGTAGATCACTGGAGCGCGCTAGAAGCTTAGGGCGTAGCTTAGATAGTTTTCCCTTTCGGCCTGCGTGCCATGATTTAGTATTGATGCTGATTGATGTTTTAGAATTTAGCCTGTGCACCCGAGTTCTCTAGCTCGGGTGTGGCATAACACCCCGTACTCTTTGTATCGTATTTTGGGATTTATATGAAATTCTATCTTTATTATATAAGTTTTAAAAGTCTTGAAAATCTGGGGTGCTACACCCCTCCCAAGAATGGACGACTTGTTTGACCAACTCCACGGCACGGGAGTGTTTTCCAAAGTTGACCGGAGGTCGGGGTACCATCAGATAAAAGTAGCAGACAAGGACATTCCTAAGACCGCGTTTCGGACTTGGTACGGTCACTACGAGTTTACAGTTATGCCGTTTGGGTTGACTAATGCCCCTGCAGTTTTTATGGACTTGATGAACAGGGTGTTCAAACCCCACCTCGATGATTTTGTGATCGTGTTCATCGACGATATTTTGGTCTATTCGAAAGATAAGAGGGAGCATGTTGGACATCTTCGGACGGTACTTTAGATCTTGAGGGAGAAGCAGTTATACGCCAAGCTCTCTAAGTGTGAGTTTTGGAAAGACAGTGTGACGTTTCTAGGCCACGTGATTGATAGTAGGGGGATTTTTGTGGATCCGGACAAGATACGGGCAGTGAAAGATTGGACTGTACCTTCATTAATGGCGGAAGTAAGAAGTTTTCTTGGTTTAGCGGGTTATTATCGAAGGTTTGTTTTGGATTTCGCCAAGGTGGTTCAACCATTGACTAAGTTATTAAGGAAAGAAGTGTCTTTCGTTTGGGATCAAGCTTGTGAGTTAGCATTTCGAGATTTGAAGGAGAGGCTCACGACTGCACCAGTCTTAATATTGCCATCAGGAACGGAAGGGTTTGAGGTATACAGTGATGCGTCCAAGAAAGGACTAGGTTGTGTGTTGATGCAAAATGGGAGAGTGATTGCTTACGCCTCACGCCAGCTTAAAGTTCATGAAGAGAATTACCCTACACACGATTTGGAATTGGCCGCCGTAGTGTTTGCTCTGAAGAGTTGGAGATATTACATATATGGGGTGTGTTGCAAGATCTTCACGGATCACAAGAGTCTCAAATATATCTTCACCCAAAAGGATCTCAACATGCGACAACGAAGGTGGTTGGAGCTCATCAAGGACTACGAGTTGGATATTCAGTATCACGAAGGAAAAGCTAACGTAGTGGCGGACGCCTTAAGTCGGAAATCAAAGCATACCGCCAGTTCTATTTGGGTAGTGGCGGATGAACTTTGCAAGGAGCTCCAACGGATGAACTTGGAAGTGGTAGAACAGGGAGATGTTGAGGCAGAAGTTCGTTGCTATAACTTAAGGATTGTACCTACATTTCTGGGAGAAATTAAGGAAGAGCAGCAAAAGGATGCATATTTGACGAAGTTAAGGGATGACTTAGGTAAAGGGAAAGGGGGACCCTTTGATTTGTCTACGGATGGGGTGTTGAGGTTCAAAGGCCGTTTATGCATACCCACGTCATGTGATCAGTGGAAGCGACGGATTTTGGAAGAGGGTCATAATACACCCTATTCAGTCCACCCCGGAGGAGACAAATTATACAAAGACGTGAAGGGCTTCTTCTGGTGGCCTAATATGAAGAAAGAAGCTGTAGAGTTTGTTGGGAAATGCCTTAACTACCAAAAGGTAAAAGCAGAACGTTGTAAGGTAAAGGGGTTGGTACAACCATTAGAAGTTCCATAACGAAAGTGGGATTCTATATCTATGGATTTCGTGGGAGGTCTGCCGACAACCCGTTCGGGTAAGGACAAAATCTGGGTGATAGTTGATCGTTTGACTAAGACTGCCCGCCTTATCGCAATGAAGGAGACCTGGACAATGACACAGTTGGCTCAAGCTTATGTCAACCAAGTGGTAAAGTATCATGGAGTTCCGAGGGATATTGTCTCTGATAGGGATCCAAGGTTCTTGTCCAAATTTTGGAAATCCTTGCAAGCAGCTCTTGGAACTAAACTAAGTCTCAGTACTGCTTTCCACCCAGCCACCGATGGGCAAACAGAGAGGACTATACAAACTATCGAAGATATGTTGAGAGCTTGTATGCTAGATTTTCAAGGGTCTTGGGAGGACCATTTGGATTTGATCGAGTTTTCTTACAACAATAGATATCATTCGAGCATTCGCATGGCACCCTATGAAGCTCTCTATGGACAGAAGTGTCGCAGCCCACTATGTTGGGAGGATCTTGTCAATTCGATAGTGTTGGGACCTCAATACTTGCTTAACACATCCGAGAAATTTAAACAGATTTAGGAGAGGATGAAAGCAGCTCAAAATCGTCAAAAGTCCTATGTTGATTTGGCTAGGAGGCTAGTGGAGTTCTCGGTTGGGGATAAAGTTTGGTTGAAAGTATCTCCTACCCGGGGAGTAATGCGGTTTGGAAAGAAAGGGAAGTTGAGCCCTAGGTTTATAGGCCCGTATGAAATCCTGGAGAGGGTTGGGAGTTTGGCTTACCGTTTGGCGTTGCCTATGGAGTTGGAAAGGGTGCATAACGCTTTCCACGTATCGCAACTCAAGAGATATGTTCACAACCCGGCTCATGTTTTACCACCAGAAGTAATACCGATAGATGAAGATTTGTCTTATGAAGAAAGGCCGCTCAGAATTTTGGACTTCAAGACTTGGGACACACGTAGGAAATCCGTTAAGATGGTGAAGGTTTGGTGGACACATCATGGGGTTGAGGAAGCTACTTGGGAGCTGGAGTCATCGATGTGGGAGCGGTACCCTGATTTGTTTGTGGAAGGTACCTCGTTTTCCTCGTCTGTTGCTTGATTTGTGTGCTTGCTTGCTTTTTCTTGTTGTCTTGTTGTTTAGCTAGCTTGAAAGTTGGTTTTTGGAGTTAGAAGTTTAGTTCTTGGTTGTCGTCTAGAAGTCGGTGGTTGTGTTGAGGCTAGAGTTCCTGATGCTCAATCTATCCGTTTGTTAAACTCTTGCCAATCCTTGAATTTGAAATGCATTCTTTCTTGCTTTGGAATACTTCTTTGCTTTGGAATTCTTGTGAGTTCTTTTGGAGTCTTTGACCAAAAGAGTTTGTTCTTGAACCACTTGTCACAATGTTGTTTCTTTTCACCGTTTGCTTTTAATTCGTCGTACCCAAGCTTCGGGGACGAAGCTTCTTTGAAGGGGGAGAGGATGTGACACCCCAAAAATCCACATTCAATCCATGGATTAATTGAGTGATTAATCCTATTTTATTTGAGGAATTAATTCCTAAAATCCTGATTTTTAATACTCAAGGACTAGTATTTAACTAGTCAACCTTTAAGTTGTGTTGTACCTTGAGCTTTGAGGGGAGTTCCCTTGTTCCTTACACTTTCTAAGGGTTAGTAAGGGTATCCTTGACTTTTCACCAAGAGTTAGTATTGTAACCTAACCTAGAAGACTTCTTCATTTCATTCCTTACATTTCCTAGAAATTAGTTCTATCTCCTCTCTATAAAAGAAGAGTAGCTTATTCTCCAAGCTAAGTTGAGACCCTTGTCAAGATTCCAAGATTTTCTACCAAGATTCAAGCTTTCACCTATTTGGGCATCTAGGAGGGTAAAATCTAAGTTCATCTTGTGTTTTTGGTTCCATCTTAGTTGTCTTTTTCTTAAAGGTAGGATCTTTATGATCTTTTGGTTTGATCTTGAAGTGGGTTTGGAAAGTAAGCCTTGTGGGGAGCTTGTTGTGGTGTAAAGTGAAGTCTTTTGGTCTACAAGAGGTAACCCATGCTCTACAAAACCTATTTTGCTTACCTATATGTGATTTCTTGGATTCTACTTGTGTTTTGATATGAAATGTGAGGGTTTATGCATTTGTCTTGTGATATTGCATATCTAGAGCTTGTGTTTAGGGTTCCTTTGTGCCATTGCTTGGCATTTTCCATGATTCAAGTCATTTTGTTGTATTGGGTGAGATTTGGCATGTTTTGGACTTGAATTTGTGTTTGGAGAAGAAAATCCCCGAAGGGATTATTTTGCACAGGAATGTGTACCCGCGGGCGGAACGGCGGGAGAGCCCTACCCGCCGCCCACCCGCAGGTACATAGACTTGTGCGTAGTGTACCCGCGGGCAGAACCACGGGTAGGGGCCTACCCGTGGGTCCACCCGCGGGGAACACAGTGGAGTTGGATCGGGATTTGTTCCCCGTGATTCTTTTGACTTGGTATTTGGTCTTTTGACTTCCCGATGTTCTTTGTGGAACTATTTGAGCGTCTTCTTGATGTTTCGTATGTCTAGAACTATATGGTAGGTATCCATGTAGGACTTTGGTGTCTTGAATCGTGCTAAGTGTTCAACATTGTGTTTCGTTGGACCAAGAGGTGTCTCGTGTGTTCCTCGGAACTATCTTGAGTTTCTCCATTGTTAAGCATGCTAGTTTATTGTCTTAATGCAAGCGTGTGTGTGGTTTGTACCTTCCGTTTGGTTGATGATAACTTGTGTTATTTATCGTTGATGTTGTTGGGCAGAGACCCGTTATTTGATTGAGTATGTTTCATACCTTCGTTGTAATCCGTTGTTTGACTCTTGTTGAGTTGTGGTGCGTGTGTGGCTTTACCTGGATTGCACGATTAGTGGTATGGGACACTAGTCACCAAGGCATTGCAGCGGTCCTCGTGGTGGCCGTGACGTGATTATGGAGTTGTGGCCTTTGTGTAAGGTTCACGTTTTTGTTGGATAACATGTGTTATCCGGGCATGTGTTGCCGTGTACGGTACCTTGTGTACTATGAATTGGTGGTCTCGTTGGTGGTCGTTGGTGGGGGACGACGGTCCTGGGGGGAATAAGATTGGACTTGGCTGTATGATATGAATCTAATCCAAGATTTAAATAAGATGGAGTATTGTCCCAAGATTACTCTCAATGCAAAGATAGAGTCATAGAGATGGATCAAAATACCTTAAACCTCACGAGAAACCCTTTGTCTCGAATCCTCAAAGACTTGGAAGAATCCCATTGTAGCTTCAAGTACCTCGATGTTGCAATCTTCAATCAACTAGAGTCGGATCTAGTTTCCTTCGATTCAAGAACGAGTCCACGAACCTAAATCTAAAGGTTGAAGAAAGAAAAATTGATTCGAGTCCACGAATCAATTTGCTAGTGCAGTCCACGACTAGCAACTAATTGAGTTCACAATTAGCCATAAGGTTACTTACACAAGTGTAAAGAAAAACATAGGAATTTTATTGAATTAAAAGCCTCCTTAAAACTGATATGGATGTGCCCTATTTATAGGTATAGGGCAGCATTGTAATACTAAATACAATGGGAATAAGAGTCCTAAACCTAATCTAGAAAACAAGTAAATAGAGTTTTATTAAGAAAATGATTTAAGGAATCCTTTCTAAATACAACTAGTGTTTTCTCTTTTGTGCCAAACAATTTAAATTAATGATGACCCAAAATAATAGGGCTGATTTGGGCCTAATTTAATCACCAAAATCAACACTTAAACAATTATAAAAAGCCTTGAATTCTTCTTCATCGTTTGCAAATGGGCTTGACTTGGATTTCCACCATCTTTGAATATCACCAATGAAGAGTTGTCTCAATCGTTTGGACTTGGGCATTGTGATTGGCCCAATTGGTACTCTTGATGGATCTTCATTATGTTGGGCCACATCATCCTCCCCTTCTTGAAAAGGATTCGACCTCGAATCTTTTAATGAATAAGACACAAAAAAAAAGTAGTATGTAAGATAAGAATGAGATAAACATAGGCTCTGAATACCAAATTTCTAACGATAACGAGATAAACCTAGGCTCTGAATACCAAATTGATATGAATCTAATCCAATATTCAAATAAGATGGAGTATTGTCCCAAGATTACTCTCAATGCAAAGATAGAGATGGATCAAAATACCTTAAACCTCACGAGAAACCCTTTGTCTCGAATCCTCAAAGACTTGGAAGAATCCCATTGTAGCTTCAAGTACCTCGATGTTGCAATCTTCAATCAACTAGAGTCGGATCTAGTTTCCTTCGATTCAAGAACGAGTCCACGAACCTAAATCTAAAGGTTGAAGAAAGAAAGATTGATTCGAGTCCACGAATCAATTTGCTAGTCCAGTCCACGACTAGCAACTAATTGAGTCCACAATTAGCCATAAGGTTACTTACACAAGTGTAAAGAAAAACTTAGGAATTTTATTGAATTAAAAGCCTCCTTAAAACTGATATGGATGTGCCCTATTTATAGGTATAGGGAAGCATTGTAATACTAAATACAATGGGAATAAGAGTCCTAAACCTAATCTAGAAAACAAGTAAATAGAGTTTTATTTAGAAAAGGATTTAAGGAATCCTTTCTAAATACAACTAGTGTTTTCTCTTTTGTGCCAAACAATTTAAATTAATGATGACCCAAAATAATAGGGCTGATTTGGGCCTAATTTAATCACCAAAATCAACACTTAAACAATTATAAAAAGCCTTGAATTCTTCTTCATCTTTTGCAAATGGGCTTGACTTGGATTTCCACCATCTTTGAATATCACCAATGAAGAGTTGTCTCAATCGTTTGGACTTGGGCATTGTGATTGGCCCAATTGGTACTCTTGATGGATCTTCATTATGTTGGGCCACATCATCCTTCCCTTCTTGAAAATGATTCGACCTCGAATCTTTTAATGAATAAGACACGAAAAAAAAGTAGTATGTAAGATAAGAATGAGATAAACATAGGCTCTGAATACCAAATTTCTAACGATAACGAGATAAACCTAGGCTCTGAATACCAAATTGATATGAATCTAATCCAATATTCAAATAAGATGGAGTATTGTCCCAAGATTACTCTCAATGCAAAGATAGAGATGGATCAAAATACCTTAAACCTCACGAGAAACCCTTTGTCTCGAATCCTCAAAGACTTGGAAGAATCCCATTGTAGCTTCAAGTACCTCGATGTTGCAATCTTCAATCAACTAGAGTCGGATCTAGTTTCCTTCGATTCAAGAACGAGTCCACGAACCTAAATCTAAAGGTTGAAGAAAGAAAGATTGATTCGAGTCCACGAATCAATTTGCTAGTCCAGTCCACGACTAGCAACTAATTGAGTCCACAATTAGCCATAAGGTTACTTACACAAGTGTAAAGAAAAACTTAGGAATTTTATTGAATTAAAAGCCTCCTTAAAACTGATATGGATGTGCCCTATTTATAGGTATAGGGCAGCATTGTAATACTAAATACAATGGGAATAAGAGTCCTAAACCTAATCTAGAAAACAAGTAAATAGAGTTTTATTTATAAAAGGATTTAAGGAATCCTTTCTAAATACAACTAGTGTTTTCTCTTTTGTGCCAAACAATTTAAATTAATGATGACCCAAAATAATAGGGCTGATTTGGGCCTAATTTAATCACCAAAATCAACACTTAAACAATTATAAAAAGCCTTGAATTCTTCTTCATCTTTTGCAAATGGGCTTGACTTGGATTTCCACCATCTTTGAATATCACCAATGAAGAGTTGTCTCAATCGTTTGGACTTGGGCATTGTGATTGGCCCAATTGGTACTCTTGATGGATCTTCATTATGTTGGGCCACATCATCCTCCCCTTCTTGAAAATGATTCGACCTCGAATCTTTTAATGAATAAGACACGAAAAAAAAAGTAGTATGTAAGATAAGAATGAGATAAACATAGGCTCTGAATACCAAATTTCTAACGATAACGAGATAAACCTAGGCTCTGAATACCAAATTGATATGAATCTAATCCAATATTCAAATAAGATGGAGTATTGTCCCAAGATTACTCTCAATGCAAAGATAGAGATGGATCAAAATACCTTAAACCTCACGAGAAACCCTTTGTCTTGAATCCTCAAAGACTTGGAAGAATCCCATTGTAGCTTCAAGTACCTCGATGTTGCAATCTTCAATCAACTAGAGTCGGATCTAGTTTCCTTCGATTCAAGAACGAGTCCACGAACCTAAATCTAAAGGTTGAAGAAAGAAAGATTGATTCGAGTCCACGGATCAATTTGCTAGTCCAGTCCACGACTAGCAACTAATTGAGTCCACAATTAGCCATAAGGTTACTTACACAAGTGTAAAGAAAAACTTAGGAATTTTATTGAATTAAAAGCCTCCTTAAAACTGATATGGATGTGCCCTATTTATAGGTATAGGGCAGCATTGTAATACTAAATACAATGGGAATAAGAGTCCTAAACCTAATCTAGAAAACAAGTAAATAGAGTTTTATTTAGAAAAGGATTTAAGGAATCCTTTCTAAATACAACTACTGTTTTCTCTTTTGTGCCAAACAATTTAAATTAATGATGACCCAAAATAATAGGGCTGATTTGGGCCTAATTTAATCACCAAAATCAACACTTAAACAATTATAAAAAGCCTTGAATTCTTCTTCATCTTTTGCAAATGGGCTTGACTTGGATTTCCACCATCTTTGAATATCACCAATGAAGAGTTGTCTTAATCGTTTGGACTTGGGCATTGTGATTGGCCCAATTGGTACTCTTGATGGATCTTCATTATGTTGGGCCACATCATCCTCCCTGTAACACCCCGTGTTACGAATCCTAAAACCAACTGATTAATTAATTAATTAATAACCCAGGAGAAAGAATAAATTATAATGATCAATTAGGGAAAAAGGCCACCATAGCCATGGGCCCAAATATACAAACCCAACCCCTAACCCCAATAGGATTAAACTCTAAATAAACCCGTGGATCTATAAATAGGGAACTTAGGGAGCACCTAGAACCCCCACACGCCTAGACGCCCCACCACTCCAGGAGAGCTCCAAGAATTCCCTTAGAAGAAATCAAGAAAGCAAGAAAGCTTAAAGAAAGATCCTTCATAGCCAAGGAATTAATTAAGGCTAAGAGGTAACCCATGTCTCAACAAAACCTATTTTTATAGCTATGATTTCCCCTTAGGGTTTCCCCCATATGATTGTAAATGGCGAATTACTATGATTATTATTGATGTTGATTTAATGATTCCATGGGGAATCTTGATAATCTTGATATTGGGAGTTTCTTGATAATTATGATGTTCTTGATGATTAATTGGGATTTTGATGATTATGTGTTGTTCTTGATGATTATGATGTTCTTGATGATTAATTGGTATCCTTGATGATTATGTGTTGTTCCTGCCGAATCTTGCAATTAGAAGACGAACCGTATTCTTGTTGATATAAAAGTGATTAGAACCCTAGGTTGTATCGTATGATCTTATTCTTGGACTATCGGGTGGGAAATCGCATGTTTGGGTGTGGATTATGTTTAGGAAAGCATGATAGGCCATGTGTCGTTCGTTTCCCGTATTTGATCCGTTAATTGTCTACTTGTTGTTGTTAATTGCGTTGTAAAGTGTCTAAGCATGGTTTCGGGTTCCACATCGGTTCCCGGGGCGAAAAGTGATGAAAAGAGTCAGTGGGGGGCAGGTGGGGGTAGGGGACCCGCCACCTACCCGCGGCATTCTCGGGCAGCTCCGGCAGCGGGCAGCCGGCGGGCGGGCAGCTGCCCACCGGGCACCCGCTGCCCGGAACAGTGACAGCCGGCGGGCAGCCGGCGGGTGGACCCCCACCCACCGGCTACCCGCTGGAATCTCACCCCACCCGGGACCTCGGCCTCCCCGTTTGATGTTTCCCCGACCCCCGTGGTGTCCCAACGGACCCCGTTTGTCGTGCCTATGTCTAGCTGATGTTTCGGGTACCGTTCGTAGGTTTATAAGTCTGTTATATCGCATGCTAGATGAATTGGTATCCTATTGACCTAGGTGAAGGAAGTATGAACCCCTTAGGACTACTCTTAGTATGTGATGGATCACGCATAGGTTTGTTATATGCTTTACCCCCTTCCCAATGTGTAAACGTGGGTTGCATGTGCTTGCTATGTGTTATGTGTGTGTGCCACCCCAATTCGGTTGCGATCGGATTGGTTATCCTGAGCTGCGGTTCAGAAGCTGGCTGCGGTCAGATTGGTATTCCTGGCTGCGGTCAGATGACATTCTCTTGGGCTGCGGTCCACCGTTTGGTTGCGATCAAACGTCTCTATACGAGCTGCGGTTCGTCCTTTATCCTGGCTGCGATCAGATGACACTCTCTTGGGCTGCGGTCCACTATTTGGTTGCGATCAAACATTATGATGAGCTGCGGTTCATCGGTCGGTTGCGATCGACCTCCCCGTGTTGCGATACGGGGCATGGTGCTGCGGGGCTATGTCAGAGCTATATGCGCTGACCCTCATGTATGGGCATGCGATCGGTCCCGTGGCGCCAACAATGTGCATTATGTGTGTGATATGGACGAGTTGTGACTATGATGCCTTGGGATGTGACTATGGGTTTCATATTGGGGATTGTTTATGATGGGATTATGATTACCGTTTATGCCTTGTTGTAACTGCTTTATCTATTGTGAAATGCTTATGCTTGCTATGTCTACTGCTGGCGTCTAGCCTTAACTGTTGAGTCATTCCCGGATTTAAAAGCTAGAGTTCGTAGGATATATCTTCATGCTCATAATGGTTTTCGTATATCTATATATATATCTCTATATGTATTGTATTTCAACGCGTTGGAGTGGGTTACCAGCATCTCTCGCTGAACAGATATATTTGGCTTTCAGGCACAGAAGAATAAGTCACGGGAGCGCGCTAGAACTCGGAACGTAGAAGTAGATAGTTCCCTTTTTCGGCCTGCGTGCCATATTATGCATTTACATTATTGAGGATATTAGTTAGTTAGCCTGTGCACCTGGGTTCTCTAGCTCAGGTGTGGCATAGCACCCCGTACACTTGTATTACGTTTTGGGATTTAATGAGATAATACCTTTATTTTATAAGTTTTAAATGTCTTGAAAATCTGGGGTGTTACAGTTGGTATCAGAGCCTAAGTTTGACCCTAGGAAAAGACTCTTAAGACCGGACTTTAGGACATTAGGCTTGAACTCCAGGTATCTAGGAACATAGGCTTCAGGAATCGTAGGATGCGCAGTGAGATTGTGAAACCTACACATCACCCCGCACTTCATCCCTCTCTAATATTAGAAATCTCTTCCCCACTTATTATATCAAGTTGAAACACAAAATAACATCAACCTTTAATCACCAGGATGGCACCCAAGAAGAAACAGTCAGGAACACCGAGACACCCCTCTCAAGAAATCTTGACTCAAACCCTACAACGCCTGACCCAAATTGCCCAGGCACTAAGTACTATCGTTCCCCAACCTCTACCAACAGACGAGAACTTGGAAATCCACCACCAAGTCTCGGCACATCAACCACCCACCCTCTCGGGAGACGAAGACCCCACAACCCTCGAGGAATGGATTGAGATGTTCGACAAGGTGTTCAGGACGACCCAATGCCCCGAACGCCACCGGGTCAGGATAGCCTCCTTCTACTTAAGGCACGAGGCCGACAGCTGGTGGGCCCGCGAGGGGCCTATGTACGAACAAGACCCCGGATTCAACTGGGAGGGCTTAAAGACGCAGTTACGAGAACAGTTCTACCCCAACCAACTGAAAGCTGCCATGTGCGAGGAATTTCTCAATCTAAGACAGGGGACGGCCCCGGTCTCAGAATACTACCAACGATTCTGCTGACTGGCTCGCCTCGCCCCCGAGCTAGTACCCACCGAAGGGATCAAAGTCAGGAAATTCCTAACAGGCCTTAAGCCCGAACACCAGAGGGCCTTGGCCACCCAAGAACCGAAGACCCTCGGAGAGGCCTATGCAAAGATAGAGATGGATAAAAATACGTTAAACCTCACGAGAAACCCTTTGTCTCGAATCCTCAAAGACTTGGAAGAATCCCATTGTAGCTTCAAGTACCTCGATGTTGCAATCTTCAATCAACTAGAGTCGGATCTAGTTTCCTTCAATTCAAGAACGAGTCCGCGAACCTAAATCTAAAGGTTGAAGAAAGAAAGATTGATTCGAGTCCACGAATCAATTTGCTAGTCCAGTCCACGACTAGCAACTAATTGAGTCCACAATTAGCCATAAGGTTACTTACACAAGTGTAAAGAAAAACTTAGGAATTTTATTGAATTAAAAGCCTCCTTAAAACTGATATGGATGTGCCCTATTTATAGGTATAGGGCAGCATTGTAATACTAAATACAATGGGAATAAGAGTCCTAAACCTAATCTTGAAAACAAGTAAATAGAGTTTTATTTAGAAAAGGATTTAAGGAATCCTTTCTAAATACAACTACTGTTTTCTCTTTTGTGCCAAACAATTTAAATTAATGATGACCCAAAATAATAGGGCTGATTTGGGCCTAATTTAATCACCAAAATCAACACATAAACAATTATAAAAAGCCTTGAATTCTTCTTCATCTTTTGCAAATGGGCTTGACTTGGATTTCCACCATCTTTGAATATCACCAATGAAGAGTTGTCTTAAACGTTTGGACTTGGGCATTGTGATTGGCCCAATTGGTACTCTTGATGGATCTTCATTATGTTGGGCCACATCATCCTCCCCTTCCTGAAAATGATTCGACCTCGAATCTTTAAATGAATAAGACACGAAAAAAAAGTAGTATGTAAGATAAGAATGAGATAAACATAGGCTCTGAATACCAAATTTCTAACGATAACGAGATAAACCTAGGCTCTGAATACCAAATTGATATGAATCTAATCCAATATTCAAATAAGATGGAGTATTGTCCCAAGATTACTCTCAATGCAAAGATAGAGATGGATCAAAATACCTTAAACCTCACGAGAAACCCTTTGTCTCGAATCCTCAAAGACTTGGAAGAATCCCATTGTAGCTTCAAGTACCTCGATGTTGCAATCTTCAATCAACTAGAGTCGGATCTAGTTTCTTTCGATTCAAGAACGAGTCCACGAACCTAAATCTAAAGGTTGAAGAAAGAATGATTGATTCGAGTCCACGAATCAATTTGCTCGTCCAGTCCACGACTAGCAACTAATTGAGTCCACAATTAGCCATAAGGTTACTTACACAAGTGTAATGAAAAACTTAGGAATTTTATTGAATTAAAAGCCTCCTTAAAACTGATATGGATGTGCCCTATTTATAGGTATAGGGTAGCATTGTAATACTAAATACAATGGGAATAAGAGTCCTAAACCTAATCTAGAAAACAAGTAAATAGAGTTTTATTTAGAAAAGGATTTAAGGAATCCTTTCTAAATACAACTACTGTTTTCTCTTTTGTGCCAAACAATTTAAATTAATGATGACCCAAAATAATAGGGCTGATTTGGGCCTAATTTAATCACCAAAATCAACACATAAACAATTATAAAAAGTCTTGAATTCTTCTTCATCTTTTGCAAATGGGCTTGACTTGGATTTCCACCATCTTTGAATATCACCAATGAAGAGTTGTCTTAATCGTTTGGATTTGGGCATTGTGATTGGCCCAATTGGTACTCTTGATGGATCTTCATTATGTTGGGCCACATCATTCTCCCCTTCCTGAAAATTATTCGACCTCGAATCTTTTAATGAATAAGACACGAAAAAAAAGTAGTATGTAAGATAAGAATGAGATAAACATAGGCTCTGAATACCAAATTTCTAACGATAACGAGATAAACCTAGGCTCTGAATACCAAATTGATATGAATCTAATCCAATATTCAAATAAGATGGAGTATTGTCCCAAGATTACTCTCAATGCAAAGATAGAGATGAATCAAAATACCTTAAACCTCACGAGAAACCCTTTGTCTCGAATCCTCAAAGACTTGGAAGAATCCCATTGTAGCTTCAAGTACCTCGATGTTGCAATCTTCAATCAACTAGAGTCAGATCTAGTTTCCTTCGATTCAAGAACGAGTCCGCGAACCTAAATCTAAAGATTGAAGAAAGAAAGATTGATTCGAGTCCACGAATCAATTTGCTTGTCCAGTCCACGACTAGCAACTAATTGAGTCCACAATTAGCCATAAGGTTACTTACACAAGTTTAAAGAAAAACTTAGGAATTTTATTGAATTAAAAGCCTCCTTAAAACTGATATGGATGTGCCCTATTTATAGGTATAGGGCAGCATTGTAATACTAAATACAATGGGAATAAGAGTCCTAAACCTAATCTAGAAAACAAGTACAATTGAGTTTTATTTAGAAAAGGATTTAAGGAATCCTTTCTAAATACGACTAGTGTTTTCTCTTTTGTGCCAAACAATTTAAATTAATGATGACCCAAAATAATAGGGCTGATTTGGGCCTAATTTAATCACCAGAATCAACACTTAAACAATTATAAAATGCCTTGAATTTTTCTTCATCTTTTGCAAATGGGCTTGACTTGGCTTTCCACCATCTTTGAATATCACCAATGAAGAGTTGTCTTAATCGTTTGGACTTGGGCATTGTGATTGGCCCAATTGGTACTCTTGATGGATCTTCATTATGTTGGGCCACATCATCTTCCCCTTCTTGAAAATGATTCGACCTCGAATCTTTTAAAGAATAAGACACGAAAAAAAGTAGTATGTAAGATAAGAATGAGATAAACATAGGCTCCGAATACCAAATTTCTAACGATAACGAGATAAACCTAGGCTCTGAATACCAAATTGATATGAATCTAATCCAATATTCAAATAAGATGGAGTATTGTCCCAAGATTACTCTCAATGCAAAGATAGAGATGGATCAAAATACCTTAAACCTCACGAGAAACCCTTTGTCTCGAATCCTCAAAGACTTGGAAGAATCCCATTGTAGCTTCAAGTACCTCGATGTTGCAATCTTCAATCAACTAGAGTCGGATCTAGTTTCCTTCGATTCAAGAACGAGTCCACGAACCTAAATCTAAAGGTTGAAGAAAGAAAGATTGATTCGAGTCCACGAATCAATTTGCTTGTCCAGTCCACGACTAGCAACTAATTGAGTCCACAATTAGCCATAAGGTTACTTACACAAGTTTAAAGAAAAACTTAGGAATTTTATTGAATTAAAAGCCTCCTTAAAACTGATATGGATGTGCCCTATTTATAGGTATAGGGCAGCATTGTAATACTAAATACAATCGGAATAAGAGTCCTAAACCTAATCTAGAAAACAAGTAAAATAGAGTTTTATTTAGAAAAGGATTTAAGGAATCCTTTCTAAATACAACGTGTGTTTTCTCTTTTGTGCCAAACAATTTAAATTAATGATGACCCAAAATAATAGGGCTGATTTGGGCCTAATTTAATCACCAGAATGAACACTTAAACAATTATAAAATGCCTTGAATTCATCTTCATCTTTTGCAAATGGGCTTGACTTGGATTTCCACCATCTTTGAATATCACCGATGAAGAGTTGTCTTAATCGTTTGGACTTGGGCATTGTGATTGGCCCAATTGGTACTCTTGATGGATCTTCATTATGTTGGGCCACATCATCTTCCCCTTCTTGAAAATGATTCGACCTCGAATCTTTTAATGAATAAGACACGAAAAAAAGTAGTATGTAAGATAAGAATGAGATAAACATAGGCTCTGAATACCAAATTTCTAACGATAACGAGATAAACCTAGGCTCTGAATACCAAATTGATATGAATCTAATCCAATATTCAAATAAGATGGAGTATTGTCCCAAGATTACTCTCAATGCAAAGATAGAGATGGATCAAAATACCTTAAACCTCACGAGAAACCCTTTGTCTCGAATCCTCAAAGACTTGGAAGAATCCCATTGTAGCTTCAAGTACCTCGATGTTGCAATCTTCAATCAACTAGAGTCGGATCTAGTTTCCTTCGATTCAAGAACGAGTCCGCGAACCTAAATCTAAAGGTTGAAGAAAGAAAGATTGATTCGAGTCCACGAATCAATTTGCTAGTCCAGTCCACGACTAGCAACTAATGGAGTCCACAATTAGCCATAAGTTTTCTTACACAAGTGTAAAGAAAAACTTAGGAATTTTATTGAATAAAAAGCCTCCTTAAAACTGATATGGATGTGCCCTATTTATAGGTATAGGGCAGCATTGTAATACTAAATACAATGGGATTAAGAGTCCTAAACCTAATATAGAAAACATGTAGATAGAGTTTTATCTAGAAAAGGATTTAAGGAATCCTTTCTAAATACAAAAGAGGAATTCTCTATCTCTTAAGCTGTTAAGTTCCTGTCGTTTGATGAATCATGTCTTGTTTTTGATGTTATTGATGATCTTTCAAAAGAAACATTTGTTAAGCATTCATTTAGTGAGTCGTTGGAAACATGTCTTGCACTTAGTATAAAAATGGAAGAAGAAGAATCTGATTTTGTTAAGTCTTTGATGAGATTGGAAGGTCAAGGTTATTTGCCTACACACCTTAGTAGGAAATATGAAGATTTAGGTAGTGGCAACCCTTTCCCACTCCCTTCTAATGAAACACCACCTCAACTTGAACTTAAACCACTTCCATCACATTTGAAATATGTTTTCTTGGGTGTAAATAATACTTTTCCTGTGATTGTTTATGCTGATTTGCTTCCTGCAGAAGAAGAAAAACTAATGAGAATATTGAGGCAATTTAAGATTGCCTTAGGGTGGTCTATTGCTGATGTTAAGGGGATTAGTCCCTCAATTTGTATGCACAGGATATTGATGGAAGAAAATCATACCCCAAGGCTGAAAAGTCAAAGGCCCCTTAATCCTAACATGAAAGAAGTGGTACGTGCTGAAATTCACAAGCTTCTTGATGCAGGTATTATCTATCCCATTTTTGATAGTGCATGGGTTAGTCTTGTACAGGTTGTTCCTAAAAAGGGTGGTATCACTGTTGTTAAAAATGATAAAGATGAGTTGATTCCTACTAGAACTGTCACAGGTTGGAGAGTATGTATAGACTATAGGAAGCTAAATGCAGCTACCCGTAAAGACCATTTTCCTTTACCTTTTGTTGACCAGATGTTAGAACGGTTAGCTGGCTATGCATACTATTGTTTTTTAGATGGCTATTCAGGTTATTTTCAAATCCCCATTGCCCCCGAGGACCAGGAAAAGACTACATTTATTTGTCCATATGGTACTTTTGCATATAGAAGGATGCCATTTGGTTTATGCAATGCACCTGCTACATTTCAACGATGTATGATGGCAATCTTTTCTGATATGGTTGAGGATATAATTGAGATTTTTATGGATGATTTTTCAGTAGTTGGTTCTTCTTTTGATACTTGTCTAGCTAACTTGACTCGTGTTTTACAGCGTTGTGAAGAGACAAATCTTGTGCTTAACTGGGAAAAATGCCATTTTATGGTACCTGAAGGTATTGTGTTAGGTAAAAAAGTTTCAGCTAAAGGGATAGAGGTAGACCGTTCTAAAGTTGAGGTTATTGAAAAGTTACCTCCCCCTTCTTCGGTAAGAGCTATTAGAAGTTTTCTAGGTCATGCTGGTTTTTATAGGAGGTTCATTAAAGATTTTGATAAGATTGCCAAACCTCTTTGTAATTTGTTGGTTAAAGATGTCCCTTTTGTGTTTGATGATGCATGTTCAAAGGCTTTTAATAGCCTTAAACAAGCTTTAATTTCAGCCCCTATTATGGTTGCACCTGATTGGACTTTACCTTTTGAACTTATGTGTGATGCTAGTGATTTTGCATTAGGTGCTGTTTTGGGACAAAGAAGAAGTAAAAAGTTACATGTGATTTGTTATGCAAGCAAAGTATTAAATGATGCTGAAATTAATTATGCAACTACTGAAAAAGAGTTTTTAGCCATTGTTTTTGCTCTTGACAAATTTCGCTCTTATCTTGTTGGATCGAAGGTAATTGTCTACACAGATCATTCATCCATTAAATATTTGTTTCTTAAAAAAGATTCCAAACCTAGATTGATACGTTGGGTTTTGTTATTGCAAGAATTTGACTTGGAAATTAGAGATAAGAAGGAACTGAAAACTTAGTGGCTGACCACTTGTCAAGGTTGGAACATGTGGAAAAATCTAATGTTGAGGAGTCCATCAATGATGAGTTCCCTGATGAGAGACTATGGTTTATTAAGGATAATGTTGTACCTTGGTTTGCTGATTTTGTTAACTTCTTAGTTGCTAACATTGTTCCACATGATTTTAGTACTTACCAGAAAAAGAAGTTTTTTTCAGAAATCAAGCACTATTTTTGGGATGAACCGTTGCTTTTAAGGAGATGTGCTGATGGGATTGTTAGGTGATGTGTACCTGAAGAGGAGATGGTCCAAATACTCTATCACTGTCACTCTTCTCCATATGGTGGACACCATGGAGGTAACAAAACTGCTGCCAAAGTCTTACAAAGTGGTTTTTGTTGGCCAACTTTGTTCAAGGATGCACAGAGCTACGTCATGGCATGCGATAGATGCCAACGTACATGTACAATTGGGAGAAGACACGAAATGCCTCAACATGGAATCTATGAGGTAGAACTTTTTGATGTTTGGGGTTTAGATTTTATGGGACCTTTTCCACCTTCTCATGGTAAGTCTTATATATTGGTAGCTGTTGATTATGTCTCCAAATGGGTAGAGGCAATTGCATTGCCTAATAACACCGCTAGTAGTGTAATTAAATTTGTTAAATATCTTTTCTCACACTATGGTGTTCCTAGAGCTTTTATATGTGACAATGGAGTGCATTTTAAGAACTCACAATTTGAAGCTTTGTTGTTTAAATACGGTTGTCATCTCAAGCACCAGACCACATACCATCCTCAGTCAAGTGGTCAAGTAGAGGTTTCTAACCGTGAACTTAAGAGAATTTTGGAAAAAACAGTTACTTCATCTAGGAAGGATTGGTTTTTGAAATTACTTGATGCATTATGGGCATACAGAACCGCCTATAAGACGCCCTTAGGGATGTCACCTTATAGGCTAGTTTATGGTAAATCATGTCATCTTCCTGTTGAATTAGAACATCGTTCTTATTGGGCAGTTAAAACTTTGAATTTTGATTTGAAAGCTGCAGGTGAGAAACGATTACTACAGTTGCATGAGTTGGATGAGATACGTCGCGAATCCTATGAGAATGCACGTATTTACAAGGAAAGGACCAAAGCGTGGCATGATAAAAGGATCTTGAGGCGAGAGTTTGAAGTTGGGCAGAAAGTTTTATTATTTAACTCATGCTTTAAACTTTTTCCAGGGAAACTGAAGTCTAGATGGTCAGATCCTTTTGTGGTCACTAAAGTTCATTCCAATGGAGCCATAGAGATTGATGGAGCTGAGAAGAGGCCTTTCATAGTCAATGGACAACGACTCAAGCACTACAAAGAAGGGGAAACTGTTGCCTATTTTGACACGATCACTTTCCTCCCTGAAGGAATTGGCAACTAACAAGGGAGTTTCCTGTTTATTTCATATTCTCGTACCTGCGTTTATATTTAACATTGAGGACAATGTTGAGTTTGAGTGTGGGGAAGGGAAAGTTTAGGAGGTGTTTTCTGCATGCATTTTTCTATTTTTCTGCATTTTTCTAGAACTTTCTGCACGCATTTTTCTATTTTTCTGCACTAATTTTCTGCATTTTTCTGGAATTTTCTATATTGTTCCCTTCATTTTTCAGCAAAATAAAGTTTAAAAACTGCCATCTAATGACTATGTTGGTTGGTAGATAAGTTCTAGTGTTTTGGGAGTGCATAATATCAATGAATGTGTTTGGCTATATGTATGCTTGCATAGAGTTAGTAGTCAAATTCTGTCACACCGTGAGCTTTTGAACCTAGAGGTTGCCCACTGCAACTTATTTTCATTTTGAGTGTTTATTGCCTTCTTTGATTGTGTTACTTCTAGAACTTGCTTTATACCATTTCAGAACTACATGTTATATGATGACACGAGAATGATTTAGGCATTAGGATTTAGCCTTATAGCCTTTTAAATTACCACATCCTTATACATGTTATATTTCCCCTAGTGAACCATTTTTGAGCTTTAAAATAAATATAAGACATTTTTCTTCATTAGCCAGTTCCAAAGAACCTTAACTCATAAAAAGAATCCTCTTAACCTGTCCTTGAGTCAGTAGAAGTCATTATTTCATTTATTTGTGCAAGATGACCAAAAGTGATGAAGTATGGGTGAGATTGGAGTTGAAAGGTGATTGTACAATTGGCTTTCTTTGAGTGAAGAATTGTTTGTGATCAAAGGGCGTGAAAATGAAAAAAAAAAATGAACAAAATGAGATCTATTCTAATTTTGTGGGTTGAAAAATCTTGTTAGCCCAAACTTTTGTGCTCATTTTATTCTTAAAATGATTTGTGAGCAATGAAGGCATGATAGAAATTTGAAGATTATGTGAAGAGTACTATTGAGGGTGATGAAATGATGAGGTATTTATTCGGTTTTACAGAAAAAAACAAGAGGAAAAAAGAGAAAAAAAAAAGAGAAAACAAATGAAAAAAAACAGGAAAAAATGAAAAAAAAAAAGATGAAAAAGAGATGGAGGTTTTGAAAGTTGTTTATCAGTGAAAAGGATGAGGGGGAATGAAGCAGTGAGAGCTTGTTTTAATAGAGTTCATTGTATGGGTAGAATACGAGTTCTTGCTCTTGATATGGTGAAATTATGGCTCTACTGATTCCTTGGACTTTATTTCTATTTCCTTATATCCTTTCTTTGTTAAACCACATACCCTTGGCCCCATTACAACCCATAAATAAAGACCTTTTGACTTGTGTTCTTCATATAATTTTGGTAGTGGAGTTTTAGTTGACAGGCAAGCCTATGGCAAGTGCACTCTCAATAGAGGATGGTGTGTACCTTTCTTATACATATATTTATGAGCGATTGAGTGAACAACCGTGAGAACTACTATTCTCTATTGTCTTGTATGCATATGACTTTGAACTCTCATGAAGTATTATGTATTTACCATCTCCTTGAATTGAATGCCTAGTTGACATGGTTATGGTTGTTAGTTTTACTTCATTGCATAAGTTTGCTTGGGGACAAGCAAAACCTTGAGTGTGGGGAAGTTAAGCTTAATTTCTAGGCATTATTTAGAGTAATTTTAGTTAGTGAGTAGCATAAATAAATTAAGTTTTAGGGTCGATTTTATAATAAATATTATATTATCTATATGTTACTAGTGTAGATGGGTTTTAATAAGTATTAGGCTAATGTTGCATTTTTATTAATATAAATAGGAGTTTTATTTTAGCTATAGTATTAAATCTATTTGATAGTTTTATAACTTAAATTTTAAATAAGTATTTTAATTATTAAGTTTAATTATTAAGTTTAATTAAGTTAAACTATGTCATTAGTATATAACAATTGTTTTGCTTTAAATTAAATTGGTTTTCTTTGTTTTCTTAGTCAGACTTGCGCAGAAGAAAAAAGAAAGGGATTAAGGCTTAGGTTTTATATTGGGCGTGGGGTCGGCATATACATACGAAAGAAAAGGAAAAAAAAACGGAAAAAAAAGAGAGAAAGAAAAGGGGAGAGAGGACATGCGCAGCAGTGGGTTCGGCGAGAAGACTCCATTGCAAGGACTTTTGAGCTTCAATCGCAGCTATTATCTCTTAGGCTTGTGATGTGATCCGTGGTGCAAGCTTTTTCGTTGTAAGCCTTCCAGTTTTGCAGTAGCAAGCCGAGCTCCACACACAGTTCTTGTATGTTGGGTTGATTGGGTGTTTGGGTATGGTTGTGAGGGTTACAGGGTTTCTTTTTGTTGGTTTTTTAAAGATAGCCTTGGCCACACCTGGTTTATGGTGATACGAGGGAGTTTTAGACGCCACAAAGGGAAAACCTTTGATAAGTCAGAAGAACCTTGAAGAACTCAAGGAGGAGAGCAATCTTGTTGCGCCAGATTTTCAGCAACTTTGTAAATTGACATTGAATGTCTAATTGCAACCTAGCCCCATTGTAGACATTTGGGGTGACAATTGGTGACAAATATGAGACAATTTAATTAAATTGGACACCAATTAAATTGATCACACGGCCATCATACCCATCCGAATGTCCAACCTCAAAATTGGCTTGTATGAGCGCACTCACAGAATCTTGCAACCTCCTAGCTCTAGCCCGCGTTGTGGGACCATCCAAAACGTGTAGTGGATCTCTACTCTCGTCACCATCGATGTCCTCAACATTTCCCCCCTCCTCAGGAGGATTCGTCCATGAATCTTCAGGATCAGCATTAAAGGATGAAAGATCAGCAACATTAAAAGTATTGCTAACACCATACTCCCCTGGGAGAGCTAACTTGTAAGCATTGTCATTGATCCGAGACACCACTTGGAATGGCCCATCGCCCCTTGGTAGTAACTCTGACCTCCTTTGGGCAGGGAAACGCTCCTTCCACATATGCACCCAAACCCAATCACCTGGTTGGAAGACAACTTGTTTTCGTCCTTTATTAACTCGTGTGGCAGTTTGCTCATTCCTTTTAGTGATCCGTCGGCTAACTTGCTCATAAATGGATTGGATCCATTTAGCCTTTTTCGCTCCATCTACATTGCAATAATCTTTAACTGCAAAAGGGGTTAGATCGAGAGGTGTAATTGGATTAAACCCATACACCACTTCAAAGGGTGAAAAACCTGTAGTGCTATGCATATGTCTATTGTAAGCAAATTCAACATGAGGAATTTTTTCCTCCCAAGATTTTAAATTTTTCTTAACAGATGCCCTAAGTAAAGCCCCCAAAGTCCGGTTCACCACCTCAGTTTGACCATCCGTTTGAGGATGACAAGTGGTAGAAAATAGCAGTTTAGTCCCCAATTTGCCCCACAAATTTTTCCAAAAGTAGCTTAAAATTTTAACATCACGGTCTGACACTATAGTCTTTGGCATTCCATGAAGTCGAACCACCTCCCTGAAGAACAAGTTTGCTACATTACTTGCGTCATCCGTCTTGTGACACGGAACAAAATGTGCTATCTTGGAAAACCTGTCTACCACAACAATGATAGAATCATGACCTTTATTAGTTCTAGGCAAACCCAAGACAAAGTCCATGGAGAGATCAACCCATGGTTGAGTAGCCACTGGCAAGGGCGTATACAACCCATGAGGCATGCTCTTTGACTTAGCCTGTTTGCACACTAAGCACCTATCGCAGATTCTATGAACATCATGCTTCATTCTAGGCCAATAAAAATGATCTTTAAGAATTTCTAGTGTTTTTTGAATGCCAAAATGGCCCATCAGTCCACCCCCATGTGCTTCCTTAAGCAAAAGCTCTCGTAAAGAACATGTAGGGATACAGAGTTTATTGTCCTTAAACAGAAACCCATCATTCAATGAGTATTTTCCAAATGCCCCTTTCACACAAGCAGAATATATTTCACCAAAAACAGCATCATTCCCATACAAATCTTTGATATGTTCAAAACCCAAAAACCGTGCATGCAAGGTAGTTAACATGATGTGTCTCCTAGAAAGCGCATCAGCCACTACATTTTCCTTACCTTGCTTGTATTGAATTACATACAAGAAAGACTCAATGTACTCTACCCACTTGGCATGACGCCTATTGAGCTTACCTTGACCACGCAAGTATTTAAGAGCTTCGTGATCAGTGTGACTAACAAATTCTTTGGGTCGAAGATAGTGCTCCCAATGCTCTAAAGCTCTAACAAGGGTAAAAAGCTCCTTGTCATAAGTAGGGTAATTCAGACTAGCCCCGTTCAATTTCTCACTAAAATAAGCAACTGGTTTCCCCCCTTGCATGAGGACAACCCCTATACCCACCCCGGAGGCATCACAGTCTATCTCAAATGTGGTCTCAAAGTTGGGTAAAGCAAGTACTGGTGTTGTGCACAACTTTTCTTTCAATATGCTAAAGGCACGTTCCTGCTTATCGCCCCATTGAAAACCTACATCCTTTTTAATCACCTCGGTTAGTGGTGCAGCAATAGTACTGAAATTTTTCACAAAGCGGCGATAAAAGCTCGCAAGGCCGTGAAAACTACGTACTTCACCAACATTTCTCGGTGTTGGCCAATCACGAATAGCCTCAATTTTAGCACTATCTGCCACAATCCCATTGGCATTGATAATATAGCCAAGGAAATGTACAGATGAGGTGCAGAATTCACACTTCTTCAAGTTAACATACAATTTATGCACTCTCAACACATAAAAAACCTCTTTCAGATGCCTAACATTCTCTTTAAGGCTCTTACTATAAATTAGGATGTCGTCAAAATAGACCACCACACTTTTCCCTATGAAGTCTCGAAGCACGTGGTTCATGAGCCTCATGAAGGTAATAGGTGCATTGGTAAGGCCAAATGGCATAACAAGCCATTCATATAGACCTTGCTTGGTCTTGAAGGCTGTTTTCCATTCACCCCCTTCATGAATTTGTATTTGGTGATATCCAGATTTCAAATCAATTTTGGAAAAAAAAAACATGCACCATATAGTTCATCTAACATATCATCAAGGCGTGGAATAGGAAAACGATATTTAACAGTAATTTTGTTGATTGCTCTACAATCAACACACATACGCCACGACCCATCATTTTTGGGTACCAGAAGAACTGGAACTGCACAAGGGCTTAAGCTTTCCCTTATATGCCCTTTAGCTAACAACTCATCCACCTATTTTTGAATCTCTTTAGTTTCTTCCGGATTACACCGGTAAGCTGGTCTGTTTGGCAATGGTGCCCCTGGCACCAAGTAAATTTGGTGCTCTATACCCCTCACGGGTGGTAATCCCTCAGGCATTTCTTCAGGGAAAATATCTCCATACTCCTGGAATAAAGAAGAAACAGCATCGGGCAAATGCTCGAAACTAGTTGTTTGGGCACTAGGCCCGTTATAAAGCATTAAATATATAGGCCTTCCCACTCTAATGGCATTTTCCACTACTCTTTTTTTACAAAAGAAATTTTGTTTTTCTTTTTTCTTTTCACTCATTTCTTTTGCACTCAAATTTTCCTTTTTCTCACTTTTTTTCCTCTCTTCTTTTTCTTTCTCAATTGCTTTCTTTTGGACCTCATAAATTTGTTGTGGTGTCATTGGAGTAAGAGTGATTTTTCTGCCACGGTGTTCAAAGGAGTATCTATTGTGGAAACCATCATGCACGACTTTTCTATCATACTGCCAAGGCCTCCCTAATAGCAAATGTGCAGCCTGCATAGGAACAACATCACATAAGATCTCATCTTCATACTTCCCCATCTTGATTGGAACCAGCACTTGTTGATCCACTTTGATGTCCTCAGTCTTATTCAACCTTTGCAATGAATATGGAAATGGATGTTTTTGCATATCTAACCCCAATTTGGTAACCAATTCAGCACTTGCTACATTCGCACAGCTTCCTCCGTCAATGATTAAGTTGCAAACCTTTCCATGAACAAAGCACTTGGAATGGAAGATGTTCTCACGTTGCTCCTCTTCCCCTTTGGCCTGAATGTTAAGTAATCTCTTTACCATCAAAGCTTCTCCATCTACCGGCCCCCACGTATCCCTCATCGCTTTCTGAATTGGACTCCTTTTCACTAGCAGATTCTGCTTCTATATTGTCTCTAGGATCACTCTGTTCATGCTCAGAATCAGTCACAATTATTCCTTTCTTGACCATCATATTGAACTTGTTTGGACATTCCTTAGCAATATGTCCTCTTCCCTGACATTTAAAACACTTAATAGTACTAGGCTTTGTAATTTTTTCTTTACCTTTATCTCTTTGATCTCGGGACTCTTTTGGCTTGCTAGATTCAACTTTAGCATCTAGTTTATCTCTATCCTTGTGTCGCCATGAAGAACTTGATTGAGTCCGAATTCTCCTCCTCTTAAGTGTTCGTTCAATCTTGATGGCCAATTGGACCAACTCCTCGTAATCCACATAGTGTTGCTTGTCAACCTCGTCTTTGATCTCCCAATTCAGTCATCTATGGAAACGTTCCATGGATTGCTCTGAACTCTCATCAATATTAAGTCTGGTCATGAGCTTATCCATTTCTTGAACGTACTCGGGTACACTGCGTGATCCTTGTACCAACCCCTCAAGTTGTTGGTACAGCTCTCGTTGATACCATGAAGGCACAAATCGCCTTCTCATCATAGCCTTAAGTTGCTGCCAAGATGCAATAGGATCTTCTCCATTCCTCATTCTGTCAGCAACAACTTTTTCCCACCAAATGGTAGCATAATCAGAAAACTCAAGAACGGCTAATTTCAATTTCTTTCGTTCAGAATATCTATGACACTCAAACACTCTCTCCACCTTATTCACCCACTCTAAGTAAGCTTCAGGATCATTTTTTTCCTTGAAATTTAGGAATAGACATCTTAATTTTTCCCATGTCATCATCACTACCCTCTATAGCTCTATTTCCTCCTCCTCTATGTCTCCCTCTCTCCGGATTCCTCACAACTTCTTCCTCGTTATCCCCATCACTACCATTTTGCCCTCTATTTTGAGCTCGTACACCATTTTGATTTCCATTCACTTCTCCCTCCATTATCTCAATTCGTTCTGTCAACCCATCAAACCTTCTATTAACCCTCTCAAACTCTCCCCTCATAGCCCGCATCATGAACCTCACGTCGGGGCTTACTTGTTGGTCATCCATTTCACTAGGTCCCGACATATTTAACCTGCACAAAACTTGTTAGAAAAAAAAAATAGAGTAATTCAAGGACCTCTCAGCACTCCCTCACTTGCACTCTTTTGGAAGGGGTGATCACTCAGTTTCTTACCACTCGTGTATCTGACTCTCTATTAATCTCACTAAAGTTCACACAAGATGACAAACAAGGCTTCGTCCTTCGAGTTCTTGACGGGTTCCTCAAGTCTAACCAAAAGTACTCTAAATGGGACTAAAACATAACAATTTGGATAAAGGTGAAAGGCTAGGGTATGGTCAATTTAGGCTGGAACGTGTTGTTCAAGTGTGGCTCAAAAGGAAAAACAGATAAGGCAATACTTCCAAACAAGAATTACTGATTGATAGATGATAAATATAAGGATGAAACAAGTAATGACAAGAATCCAAAACTTTTTTTTTTTTTTTGTATTCTTCTAATTTTTTTATTTATTTATTTCTCTCTCTTTTTTTTTCTTTTTTTTTTTTTTTGCAAAGATCACTTCAAATCAATAGGAAAACAAAGAAACAACAAGAATAAACAAAAGTTCAAGCTACACAAGAATTGGCATAATCTGGACAAAAAGCTAAAAATGGGATGAAAATTTGAGAATTTTCTGGGAACAGATGGTAACGAATCTTCACTCAATTTTTTTTCCATATTTCAAGTTCAACAAGTGTACGAAATGCAGAAAAATATTCAGACAAAAAAGACACAGGAAACTATTTTTTTCAGATTTTCAAAGTTGACTGCGCAAAACTGAGAATTTCAGTAAATCTTGACGAAACTTTGAGAATTTTCTAGGAAGAGATGGTAACGAATTTTCACTCAATTTTTTTCCAGATTTCAATTTCAACAAGGTTACGAAATGCAGAAAACATTTCAGACAAACAGGACACAGGGAACTATTTTTTTCGGATTTTCAAAGTTGACTGCGCAAAGCTGCAAATTTCAGGCAGATTGTGTTTTAAACTAAAATTTCAGAAGAAATTTTGTAACCTCTTGAAGCGTGAGAGCAACTTGGCTTTGATACCAAATTTGATGTGATCCGTGGTGCAAGCTTTGTCGTTGTAAGCCATCGAGTTTTGCAGTAGCAAGCCGAGCTCCACACACAGTTCTTGTATGTTGGGTTGATTGGGTGTTTGGGTATGGTTGTGAGGGTTACGGGGTTTCTTTTTGTTGGTTTTTTAAAGATAGCCTCGGCCACACCATGTTTATGGTGATACGAGGGAGTTTTAGACGTCACGAAGGGAAAACCTTTGATAAGTCAGAAGAACCTTGAAGAACTCAAGGAGGAGAGCAATCTTGTTGCACCAGATTTTCAGCAACTTTGTAAATTGACATTGAATGTCTAATTGCAACCTAGCCCCATTGTAGACTTTTGGGGTGACAATTGGTGACAAATATGAGACAATTTAATTAAATTGGACACCAATTAAATTGATCACACGGTCATCATAACCATCCGAATGTCTTACCTCAAAATTGGCTTGTATGAGCGCACTCACAGAATCTTGTAACCTCCTAGCTCTAGCCCGCGTTGTAGGACCATCCAAAACGTGTAGTGGATCTCTACTCTCGTCACCATCGATGTCCTCAACAGCTTGAATTGCTTTTCTTCCCTATTTTTATTCTTGTTTAGATTTTCAGAATGATGTTATTTATGCATTTAATTATGATTATTGGCTAGAACTTTAATTAGGGATTTGGATTAGCCTATATTAGATTAATTGATTATTCTTCCTGTGTTGATTTTTCTAATTTCAGTTTAATAATTGAACTTGATTATATTTACTTTATGTATTTTAATTGTGGGTTGTGTGACTGGCCATTGCATAATTCTAATATCAGGGTTCATAAGAAGAACTGACAGGTGAATTATGAACCTAGAACTCGTAAGATAAACACAATTGACCTAAACTAGACATAGCTTTAGGTATTTGTGGTGATATTTGATTGTTCCTTAATGGGTTTAATTAATGTTGGTGAGATATCGACGGATGATCACAGTTAATTGGATACAACCTAGTAGCTCGACGGAGTATTAGGATACATTTGAAGCAATCATCGTTATAGTCATAAGAATTAATACTTAGAAGAGTTAGGTAATTATCTAATAGGTGAACCCCAAATCCCTAGTCTTTTCTCAATTGAAATTTTCTTTGCTTTAAATTCATATATATTCTATTTAATTACATTAACTCTATTTATTTGCACTTCCCCTTATCAACAAATTGATAATTTCAAGATAACAGTTAATAGTGTTCTTCGCGGGATCGACCCTGGAATACTCCAGGAATTTATACTGTGATTGACTCTGTGCGCTTGCAGATTATAGCAATCAGAGATAATGGTTGGAAGAAGATATAAGGTTGGGGGTTACCATAAGGTTGGAATAGGGCATAAGGAAGGCATATCAACTCGTGATGGGTGATGTCGCGAGGGCTTGTGTAGCCGTTGTTGTGAGTTCTCTTTCTTGTGACGTGTGTAGTCACAAGGGCATGTGTTGCCATCGGTCTTGTCTTTATCCTTTGCGTTGTGGTTAACCTTTGTGGTTTGGGATGTGTTCCCGTGTTATCTTTGAGAGTGATGAGTCTTGTGTTGACTGTTGATCTTGGCTTTTGACTTATATACTTATGTATTCCGTTTCGAAAATGGCTTTACAACTTATACCTATCTATGTATGATATTTCACATGTATTGGTGGGTTACCAGCATTATCGCTGACCGGGCGTCGTCCCAATGTTTATCTTTGTATCTTTCAGGTGATGTTTAGACGAGCGCGACGTCTAGTGCCTGGTAGCTTAGTACCTTTATCCTTGTTTTGTGGCCTGTGCGCCAATGTAGTTTTAGACTGATGTCTTTGGGATAGATGTATACACTTGCAGATTGATCACCGTAGCATTTACCGTGTTTGGTAGACGTGGCATAACACCCCGTTTGGATTTCTTTTATCCAGTTTTCGTTTTATCCTTTTCCGCTGTTCTAGTTTTGTTGTATGATCTGCAGGTGTTAAGGCCTTTTTATATAGGTTGTGTTTGGGGGGTGTAACACCCAAGGCACAGGGTATATGGACTACCTTGGGTACCTAATAGGAAAGGAAGACGGCTACACCTCGGCCACTCGGACAAACAGGAAATGGCTAACCGCTGAACAAAAGATACTAGTCATGATTGTGACTGATAGCTTGTTGCCCACAAACAACAAAAGCAAGGTTGTGGGAAGTTTGGAGTGCACTTTTGCCTACTTCCTAAAGCACAAGATCAAGTTCAATCTACCGGCCCTTATGTTGAAACACATGGAGTTTTGCAAGACTAGCAACCAGCATAGTCTACCTTACGGGATGATCCTAAGTTGGATCATGGAGAAAAAGGGAGTGGACCTGAGCCACACAAATATCAAACCCGTAAGCGGCATGGTTTTCAATGCCCAGAACCTCCGCCGCAATGACATCTACTACACCGAAGGGGGACAATACATCACCCTCAAGGAGATTTGCCTTAAACCCGAGGAGGAACGATGGAAATTGGTTGATCAACTGGACATCTCCAACAAAAAGCTTAAACGGGCAATGCAAGAATGTGGGGGACTGGAGGGAAATGAGGAACAAGAGGAGGATAGCGAGCCTAACCCACCGGCGCCCGCACAAGCAAGGGGAAACCCAAGGGGCCGAAATGAAGAATCCATCAACGAGCGCATCCTCGCGCAGCTCACCTGGCAAAACCAAATCATGGACGAGGGATTCTCGTCCCTAATCCGCGCAACACGTGCTTTAGACCAGAGGGTGGCAGCAATCGAGGCCACTTCACCAGAACTTAGGAGCAGGAAACCAAGGTAGACCCGAACTTCCCAATCACCACTTCACCAGAAATCCAATCTACCGCAGCAAAGACAACACGTGGGGCCACATTTCCTAATCAGGAGGCCAAAATACGTGATGTCCAGGGGTGAAGGAATGGAACCACGCACCGGCTTCAGGGACGAAGCCTCTTGTAAGGGGGGGGGGGAGTGTAACACCCCGTGTTACGACCCCTGAACCAAATTAATTAATTAATTACTCAGCCTAAAAAGGGAATTAAAATCCATTAATTAGCTAAAAGGGGGTCCACCATAGTCCATGGGCCCTTATCCCTAAAGCCAATCCCTTAGTCCTATAGGAAATAGAATTAGCAAATCCATACCACTTAGACCCTAATTGGGACTCTTAGATATATAAATAGGGAAATAGGAGGCACGTAGAACTCACACCACAATAACTTTCACCACACAAGAATTCCCATAGGAGAAATCAAGAAAGAAGAAATTTTAAAGAAAGACCCTTCATAGCCAAGGAAATTAATTAAGGCTAAGAGGTAACCCATGTCTCAACAAAACCTATTTTCCTTGCTATAATTTCCTTCTTTGGCTCCCCCTATATGCTTATGTCTTGATGAATTCCTTTATGTTATTCGTGATATAATCCTATTAATTGATGTGATGATTTTATGTGTGACCTTGATGATCTTGATGTTAAAAAGAGGTTCTTGATATTTATGTGATGATTATTGATGTTTCTTGAAGATAGAGATAAAATATGATTTTGATGATATGGATGGGATTAGAGCCCTAGGTTGGATTGGGGATTTGTATTGTGATGATCTTGATTTATATTTGGGTGCGAATTCGCATGTTCGTGTGTTATTTATGTTTAGAAGTCATGTTAGGATGTGTTCAATATGATTCTTGCTTTTGATCCATTAATTGCCTACGTGATGTCGTTATTTGCGTTTAAAAGTGTCTAAGCATGGTTTTGGGTTCCACAAAGGATCCCGGGACGTTTATTTGGTAAAGAGTCAGTGGGGAGTAGGTGGGGGTAGGGGGACCCGCCACCTACCCGCTGCCCAAGAGACACCGCCAGGAAGCGGGCAGACGTCTGCCCGCCGGGCACCCGCTACCCGGAAGCTCGCCGTCGGCGGGTGGCCCTCCACACACCGGCTACCCGCTGGTTTGTCACCCACCCCGGGTCTTTGGCTTCCCCGTTTGATGTTCACCATTCCCCATGGTGTCCCAACAGACCCCGTTTGTCGTGCTTGAGTCTAGTTTGATGTTTCGGGTACCATTCGTAGGATAAAAGAGTCTTAGGAATTGCATGCTAGTTGAATCGGTAACCCGTTGGCCTAGGTGGAAGATGTATGAACCCCTTAGGACTATCCTTAGTATGTGAATGATCACACATAAGTTTATTTATACGTCTCCCCCTTCCCAATGTGCCAATACGTGCTACTATGTGTTATGTGATACATGATTCCCCAATTTGGTTGCGATCAAATTGGGAGTTCCTGAGCTGCGGTTCAGAAGTTGGCTACGGTCAAATTGGTTACTTATGAGCTACGGTTCATTTTCCTGGCTACGGTCAGTGATTCACTTCTTGGGTTGCGGTCCACATGGGCCTCGTGTGCTATGGTCCACCGACTAGACGCGCCAGGCGGTGTGTAGGGCCATTAGCCCGAGGAAAGCTATAGCCCACCGAATTAGTGATCAGGCGGTGTGTAGGGCTACGGTTGGCTGCGATCCACCGAGTGTATGGTCCAACGGCGTGTAGGGTCGTAGTCTTCGAAGTTCATCGCCCACCGAATGAGTTCCTCAGGCGGTGTGTAGGGCTTGATCTACTACGACCCACCGACTGAGTTTGTCAAGTGGTGTGTAGGTTCACAGTCCCCCCTTGTAAAGAGGATCACAGTCCACCAACCTAGCGCATCAGCGGTGTGTAGGGCTGTGATCCGCCGTCGAGTTCGTCGATGGTCTATACGGTTGGTTGCGATCAACCCCTTCATGCTGCAGTATGAGGTAGGGTGCTGCGGGGCCGTGTTAGTACTATATGTACTAACCCTCATGTTCGGGGCATGCGATTGGTCCCATGGCGCCACTAAAGTATGCTTGTGTGACTTGAACGATGATTGAATGATTATGTGAATGATTTGAAAAGTGAATGGTGACCTTAGATACATGTTCATTATGATATTGTCTCTATATAACTGTCTATCATCGCTTAATGTGCTTATCCCTATCTGTCGAGTCTATCCCTGGTTTTAAAACTAGAGTCTCCTAAGTTTATATCTTCCTGCTTCAAAATGGTTTTCATATAATCTATATATATATATATATATATATATATATATATATATATATATATATATATATATATATATATATATATATATATATATATATATATTTGGCTTTCAGGCACAGATGAGTAGACTCCGGAGCGCGCTAGAGATCCGGAGCGTAGATTAGCTAGTATCCCTTTCGGCCTGCGTGCCATGATTATGTATTGACATTTCTTTGAGGATATTTAGTTAGTTTAGCCTGTGCATCTGAGTTTTCCAGCTCAGATGTGGCATAGCACTCCGCACTCGTATGTTTGATTTTGGGATTTAATGATAATTCACGTTTATTATATAAGTTTTAAAAGTTTCAAATTTCGGGGTGTTACAATCCAGTTCACCTAAAAATGCCGGACTCGTCGAACGTTGGATTTGAGGTGGTACATCCTCGAAGATTAGCCCCAGTAAGGCTATGGCGCCGCCGCCACAGAACCGAAAACAAGACGGTAGTACTGTAGTTCGGGATCTTAAGGTGGATTTGTCACAAGGAAGGATTCTCGCTATGAGTAAAGCTCAGGTTGGAGACAGCGACGTTGTGATCGGGAATTTTTTGGTGCAGTCGATACGGGCTACGGTATTGTTTGATTTAGGGGCTTCTAATTCGTTCATAGCTTCAGAGTTTGTTGAGAAGTTGGGCTTGTACGCTAGTGTGAAGTGAAGTTGAACGTCAAAGCAGCCTCGGGATTGAGGCTCATCAATAGCCTAATCAAGGATTAATAGGCTATTGATGAGCTTCAATCCTCTATGTCAATGACTATGTGATTGTTATAAGATTGGTGATATTGATATTGATTGTTATAAGATTGGTGATATTGATATTGGCATGGTGATATAAGGTTGGAACCTGGCATAAGGTTGGATCATGTCATTGGTTGCGATCTTTGACTTTCATTGCTATGAACATGTATTGATGTGATTCTTCATGTTATGATGTTACCTTGATTGATATTTATTATCATATGTTGTTGATGATCCCATTGTTCTAATCGTTGTATTGATCTCTTGATTTATCGTATGATGGTCGGTTGATTGAGAGTGTTCCCTGATTAATCTTATGATGTTTCTATTCCCTGTTTTAAAAGACTATATATTATGTATTCCAAGTCTCAAATGGTTTTCTTATATATATACTATAAGTACTCAACGAGTAGTGGTGGGTTACTTAGCATTATTCGCTAACAGGTGCTACCCCTTATGTTTTACATGTGCAGAGTAGATCGTTGTGAGCACGCTAGAAGATGGATTAGTTTAGCGTAGCACCCTTTTGTCCCGTAGCTAGTTATGGAGGCCTGTGTGCCTATAGATTTGAACTTGTGAATTTGATACTATGTTTGGTTGGTTAAGTACTTGTTTCCTAGCCTGTGCATCTAGCTCTTAGTTAGATGTGGCGTGACATTCCTGATTTGACTGTTAGCTTCCGCTTAGCTTTAATCAAATGGTTAGATTTATCTTTATACTTAAGCTTTAAATATTGCTTAAAATCGGGGGTGTAATAATTTTGGTCCCGAAGAAGAGACACCACATTGCACTGGGATAGAAGACTATCCATATCTATTTCCTTTTCAACGAAGATGGATCTTGCAAAATTAACCTCCCAAGATTTTAGGAGCTCTGGTAGACGTAGAATATGACGAAAAACTCTGGGTTTAGACGACTTCTGGGTGGATGACCTGACTCCTGGAGCAGAGACATGTTTAAGCTTAGGCTTAGAGATTGGAGTGGATTTTGTTGGCTTAGGCATTGCAGAAGGGTCATTGATTATAGCAGGGGTGGAGGCACCTGTTCTAGAGCGAGTCATACGGACATAGCCAGAGTATCTCTTACAGACTTCTTGTTTCAGAGCGAATGACTAGTTCATCATCAGATCTATCCCATTTCCGCTTGGGTGGAACAGAACTGGGTTCACCAAGTTTAGCTTTGCCTTTGCTAGGAGTTTTGGCAAAAGGAACTGACACAATAGGTATAGATTGAGTGGAAACAGGTGGGTTAGGCAGGTTTTCTACCAAATCAGAGAACATAACTTATTGGGATGATGTAAGTGGTACACCAGAACTGGAAAGTATGTCTGAAATGGAGACCGTGATTGCAGGGTTTAACTCAGATACTAGAGGTGGGTGAGACTCTGGCACAGGACGCGACTCGGGTTTGGATAAGAATGTTCTCAACAAGGGACCAGTGTAAACAACAGTAAATAAAGGGTTAACATCAACATAAGGCATAGATGAAGCAGATTCAGATAAATAGGCAAAATTAGGCGGCAAAACAATATTTAATTTGGGAAACCTAAACTCAGGCAGCGAGTGACTGGCATCTAAAGGAGGAGAAACATATACCAGAGCTTGGGATTTCCTTTTCTCCAAATCAGCCATGAGTTGAGCTTCATCGATGGTTTCTTGATCGTCCTCATCCAGCGGCCATGGTTCAACAATCACGTGGGCCGCCACGATGAGAAGAGTGTTGGACTCTTGACCATGAGATTTTCCATCAGAGCAGGTTTCTGGATTAAGGTTGCTATAACCCGTTCTTCAACAGTGGGTAGAAAGGGGGCGGAGCCTTTGATGATTTAGCGATAGAGCAAGGTACGTTCATCATCTCATAGGTAAATGAGGAAGGGATTGATCAAATGGGGATCCGCTGCCATGGCTGAGAGCTCTGAGCGAACGAGTGAAACTGGGTTTCGGGCGAGGAGAACAAGGACGACAATGTCGATTGAGGTGGATGGACCTTTATTTTGAGCAAGGATATATATGCACTTGATATTCTGCAGACACCTAGAGTAGCACGAAGCATTTCAAATCTGGTTTTGTCTAAAGGCTTTGTGAACAAGTCAGCCAAGTTCTTGTATGTAGGGATGTAATCCAAGTCAATCTCCTTGTCTTCTACTAATTCCCGGATGAAGTGATGTCTGATGTCAATATGCCCTGTCCAGGAATGTTGAACTGGGTTTTTTGAGATGTTGATCGCATTTGTATTATCACAGTAGAGAGTCATACATTCTTGAAGTAATCCATAATCACTCATCATTTTCCGCATCCATAATTACTGAGTGCAGCAGCTTCCTGCAGCTATGTACTCAGCTTCCGATGTGCTAAAAGAAATAGAATTCTGTTTTTTACTTAGCCATGCCACAAAGTTTTTGCATATAAAAAAATCCCCTTGATGTACTTTTACGGTCATCCGCATTTCCAGCCCAGTCAGCATCACTGTAACCTACAAGACTTCAACTTGTGTCATTTGAAAACCATATACCATAGCTTAACGTACCTTTGACATATTTGATAATGCGTTTGACAGCTTTGAGGTGTGACTCTTTTGGGTCAGCTTGAAATCGCGCACACATCCCGGCACTTAACATGATATCTAGATGACTCGCAGTCAGGTCGAGGAGACTTCCTATCATACTCTCGAACAAAGTTGGATCAACTGAAGATCCTGACTCATCTATAGATAATTTAGTAGTTGTTGATATGGGAGTTCTCGCATCTTTGGCTGATTCCAATCGAAAATGTTTAATCAGATTTTTGGCATACTTTTCTTGAGAAATGAATATTCCTTCATTAGTTTATTGAACTTGTAAACCTAGGAAGTAGGTCAGTTCTCTAATCATGCTCATCTCAAATGCATGTTGTATGACCTTGACTAGCTGATCCGTAGCACCTGTCTGCGTAGAGCCAAAAATGATATCATCTACATAAACTTGAGAAATAGTAACATGTTTACCTAATTTTTTAATGAATAGGGTTTTGTCAACTCCCCCTCGGTTGTAGCCATGCTGGACAGTCTTTCATACCAAGCCCCCGGGGCTTGTTTGAGACCATATAGCGCTTTGTCAAACTTGTAGACATAATCAGGGTGATGAGGATCTTCAAAACCTTTAGGTTGTGCTACATAAATGTCTTCAGAAAGATTGCCATTTAGGAAGGCAGTTTTGACATCCATCTGGAACAGCTTCATCTTAAGAACGCAGGCAATGGATAGGAGAAGCCTGATGGATTCGAGACGTGCTACTGTAGAAAATGTTTCATCATAGTCAACCCCTTCGATATGGGAGTAACCCTAAGCAACTAATCGAGCTTTGTTTCGAGCTATATTACCTTCTGAGTTAGTTTTGGTGCAAAAGATCCACTTTGTGCCTACAACATTAACACCGTCAGGTTTGGGAACTAGATTCCATACATTGTTTAGCTCAAATTGTGCAAGTTTTTCTTGCATGGCTTTTATCCAGTGTTCGTCAAATAGGGCTTCTTTCACAGATTTAAGTTCTATTTTGGATGTATAGCATGTGTATCCGGCTAGTTCAATATAATTTCGTTTAATGCCTCTGGTTCGAACCCCGGATGAAGGATCTCCAATAATGTTTTGAGTGGGGAGGTATTTTGGAATTTTGGTAGACACTTCAAGTTCTCCAAGTTTAGATTCTAACGCTGGTTCTGGATCAGAAGTGGCTAGAGCTGGATCTGGAACTGGAGTAGAGTCAGGCATAGCTGGAGCAGAGGTTGGAGATTCTAGATTATTTGGCGCTGACTCTGGCACACATCTAGTGATAGGTATTTCGATTATCTCATTTGGTTGGTCATCCACAGCCACATTAGGCACGCCTATATAGAGAGTAGCCAAGAAAGATTCCTTCGTCACTCTTTGGTTCGAACTTTGCTGTTGGACTTCGATCCTTCAAAATGAAACACCGTGAGCCAAAAATATGAAAATAATGTATGTTCGGTTTCTTACATTTATAGATCTCAAATGGAGTTTGATGTGTTCCAAGATGAATATAGACTCTGTTTATGGTGTAGCACGCAGTGTTCACGGCTTCAGCCCAAAATTTTTGTGGTAGATTTTTCGCGTTCAGCAAAACCCTAGCCATCTCTTGAATGGTACGATTCTTTCGTTCTACAACCCCATTCTGTTGAGGTGTTTTTGGTGCGGAGTATTCATGAGTGATTCCCAAACGGGTACAAAGGTCATCAAATAGTTGATTGTCAAATTCGCGTCCATGATCACTCCTGATTCAGATGATTGGTTCACTCTTCTCATTTGGCAGCTTGAGACCTAGAGCTTTAAACACCCCAAGTGTTTCTGATTTCTCCCTGAGAAAGGTTACCCAAGAATAACGCGAAAAATCATCTAACAAACTAAGATGTACCTTTTTTCCTCCAATGCTCTCTGTTCTAGTGGGTCCAATGAGATCCATATGAATCAGATCCATACAATGTGTTGTTTTAATGGCATTTTGGGCCGTGTGGGATGCCTTAGTTTTTTTTCCAGCTTGACATGCACCGCATACCCCTGCTGATTCGACTTTCATTCTTGGAAGTCCACGAACACCATCAATCTTCACGAGTTTTTCTAGGGAGCGATAATTTAAATGACCCAGTTTTTGATGTCATAAGTCAGATTCTCTAACATTGGACCTGCAACAGAGAACATCACTGGTAAGAATATAATAGTTATCCGAAGACCGCTTAACTTCCATAGCATAGTGCCTACGATGGTCCATGACATTGCAGTTGTCTTTCATGAAACATACATTCCATTCTTGATCACATAGTTGGCTTATGCTTATATGATTCGCCCTAAGACCACTGACAAGTAGTACTTGGTCCAACTTTTGCAGACCTGGAATATTTAACATGCCAACTCCTGTGACCTTTCATTGACACCATCACCAAATGTAACTTCTCCTTTGCTGGCTTTTACATTGTTCAAGAATGACACATTTCCCATCATGTGGTGAGAGCATCCGCTGTCGAAGTACCACCTGTCCTCTTTGTTGGTGCTTGTGGAGTGAAACGAAACATGACTTCCAAAGTCTATTTTCCTCACCCATATTTGCTTTATGAAAGGTGTGATGTTTTTCCGGGCAAACATCTCAACTCGCTGATCTTTGTAGAAGTAAAAACATTTAGGTCTTGTATGTCCTCGTACCATGCAGTAATGGCAAATAGGATTATAGAACCTATACTTAGATTTTAACTTTGGTGCATAGTTAGATTCGAAAACATATGGTACAGGGCCAGGTGCTGGGTCAACATTCCTTCCCGTAGTGCTACACTCGGGAACATCTGGCCTTGGGTCAGGAGAAGATCTAGGAATTGGTTTGGAAGCCGAGGCCCTCACAAACACTGTTGTAGATTATTCTTTTCCTCCTGCAAAACCCAAACCATACTTTGTGGACATTATCTTTCCAGAATCCAAGATTTTATCGAGTGCTAAGGTGTTATCTATCATCTTGATTCTCCGCTGAAGAGTTTCCAACTCCCGTTTGAGGCCCTCTTCGCGATTGAGACCATCTTGGTTACGTACATCTTTGTCAACAATTTGGTTTAGATACAATTTCTTTGCATTTTCTAAATTGCTAAGGTGACTAGACAAGGATCTATTAATTTTAACAAAAGCTTCTCATCTAGCATACAATTTCTTATAAACGGTAGGTCATGATCTTCCGCTGATGAATATGCTCCAACTTCTGAATCTGTTTCAGCTTCTCGACCCATGGCTGAAAGTGTTGTAAATGCCACATAATTTCTGGAAAATTCTTCTGTATTAGATCTAGGATTCTCTTGCCTAGGTTCATCATCATCACTCGAAGTTAGCGTTGCTGCCATGGGCTTCTTGCGTCAAAGGTATGTCGGACATTCAGCTTGGACGTGTCCGAAACCTTCACACTCATAGCATCTAGTCCCTTTTCCATCCAACTTGTCTCTGGACCGAGTGTTGCGTGATGAAGACGGCTTGGAATTTGAGTTTGATGAACTTGGTATTTATTGGTTAGCGACATACTCGACCTTGAATTCCTTTGATTTTGAAACTTACCACTCCTTGAGCTTTGCTTCTGTTAAACCTGTTTTAACAACTTAGAAAAACCTTTGGTCAGAAAAACCACTGGATCATCACTTACCTCGTCTGGATCAGATCCAGCTTCTGTATCTTCAGCCATGAAAGCTACAGCTTTTTCTCTTGCAAGATGACTGGACAGTATTTCCATTGCGTAAGTTTGCAAGCTCCCCATTAATTGATGAATGGTTTTGTTTTCCCAACCGCCATGCTCCTGAATGGCAGTGACCTTCATCTTGAAATGGGGAGGAAGAGAGCGTAAAAATTTCTTAACTAGTTTAGATTGATCAAACGGTTCACCTAGAACAACAGCACGGTTTGCCACTTGAACACGAGCATGAAATTCAACAATCGATTCATCTCTTTCATTTTCAGCTCTTCAAAATCAATTTGGACCATTTGGAGTTTTGACTGCTTGACTGAGTTAGTTCCTTCATAAGTAGTTTCCAAAATCTCCCATGTGTCTTTGGCTGAGTCACAACCTGCGATAAGCGTAAACTAACTCTCATGCATTAAGGAATAAATGATATCGAAGGCTTTATTGTTGTAGTTCACATTAGTCATCTTAGCATCCGTCCATTCTGTTTCTAGTTTGAGAATTGGAGGGGCTCCTGTAGTGGCTCCATCTTTGGTATGATGAGTCCACCCAGTGAGAACTGCCATCCAGATCATCTCCACATTAGCTCGTTGGTGCATCTTGGTACGAGCCTTCTAGTACGCATAGTTACCACCTGCTAATTCAGGAGGTGCTCTATGTTATTCCATTATGCAAGACTCAATGCACAGTAAGCCCAAGAAGATTGACCAGAAGAAGAGAAATAAGGACAAAAATTGAGAACGTGAAATCAAGAAACACAAGTAAGCCAGATCGATTAGACTAATATCTTAAGTCCCCAGGCTTTGATACAAATTGAAAAAGAGTGAATCATGAAGGCAGACTATATATACTAATGATTCTCACTAAAAGATGAACTAAATGATAATCTAGACTAGCACTAGAATCTGAAACAGAAATAGAACCAGAATAAAATAAACAATAGTAAGAGTCAAGAAGGAACCAGACACCAAGATATGTTCACGTAGTTCAGAGCCCCACTCTTACGTCTGCGATGCCACTCACATTAGCCAAATTCCACTAGATGATCAACAAGAGTAAAAGGGAAAGTCCAATACACACAATGGTATTCACTACACCATTCCTAACTACTCTAACATCATCCCTATGAACTGATTGTGCAAGCCATCTTTACTCAACGAACAGGTGTCTTCAAAAACATACGAAATGCAGGTAGAAAGTTGTGGAGAGGTTCAGCAAGGTGAGGAACGAATTGGCTTCCAAAAGGCGCACTTGAGGACTACTACAAAGTAGCATTTTATAGAGGTAAAATTCAGAACCACCTTGTATAAAAACATGAAGCTGTTAACTCCTCAAAACCAGCTGCATCTCTTGATTTATATTAGCTCAAAGATAGGGTCTTGACCGCAACAAAGGATGAAGAAGAGAACTGCTACCTGGAGCACGACCTGACCTTGATCTAGAGTAAATAACTATGTTATTTTGACAACTAATAATGCCAAGATAAAAAGGGACCAAATGTGTAATTGTTGTAATGAGACTATTAGCTCAAACATATTGACCAATGGGAATTTAGATAAAGAAGGTAAAGAAGAGATGAAGAACACAATAAGTCACAGAGAGCTCATGTTTTGTTATTTCAATATCTGAATATATATACATGTACAATCATTAAATATTATACTAAATGACATAACTGTTACAGATTTTACAAACCAACAATAATGTCCATAATGAATGAGATATTTATAACACTTACCCTTGGACATTATTTGTCCACAATCTTGCTTCTATAAAAACTTGCAAGGAAAACCCTGTGGGAAAAACCTAGACAAGAAAAGAGTACAATAGATAGTATATTTAAATATATTCATGTCTCATTAAAAACTTCACTAGGAAAACCTCGTGGGAAAAAACGTAGTTGAAGAAAAGAGTACATGATATATGTAAAAACATATATTGTATTGGTCGCCTCATTAAAACCTTAACTTAAAGAAAACCCTGTGGGAAAAACTTAGTTAAGGAAAAAAGAGTATAACCATAAGCATTCAGGGCACAATCTGCATAATCTTCAGGATTTTGGGGTTTGTCTATTTAAGCAATTATTTCCAGCTTTTCCCCATTTACATTACTATATCATACCCATGCCTCGTTAAAAACCTCATTTGGAAAACCACGTGGGAAAAACCTAATCGTGGAAAAGAGTGCATGATCAATGTGTATTATTGTTTTAGATTAGTTGCCTCATTAAAAATCATAAGCTAAGAAAACCCAATGGGAAAAAGCTTAGCTAAGGAAAAGAGTACAATCATTAGTCGTCAAGACCCAATCTTCAGGATTGATTCATGTAAAATGATACTCAATCTTCAGGATTAATTCATGTAAAATGATACTCCCCCTCAAGATAACACTCTTTAAGTCCATACATTAAATTTCCAAAATCTATAGAGGAATTTTGTAAAAAAAATATGTATAATTGTCAATGGAATGAATATACTCTATAATAATTTCGTGACTCTTATGGAGCTCACGTGGGTATAATATTGACATTATAATGTCTAATCAAAAGGATTTCATTATACATCCTTTTATTATTTATGCAACACAATCTTTATTGTCCCTTAGGACAATGGGAGTAAATATAGTACAACCAGCTTTGGAACTTGGCATTATAGGGATACAAAAATAATAGTCAGTACCCAAGTAGCCGATTATATATTGGCTTACTGGTGTATAAAAAAAACTTCAAGGAAAAACTCGATCTTCAAGTCGAGATAATACTTAGCTTTCCTAAGCTTTTGTTTCAAAATCTCCGTCTTTAGACATGAACTGATATCATCAAGCTCTTTAGATATTTCATTGATGTGTATACCATCAATATTGATTGAGATAATAGATAAGTCCATTATCAACTCTTTATTGATCACATAATGGTACATATTATTCCTTCTATATGAGGATAATAACCCCATTTGCAACTCTTTAAAGAGTAAATAATGGCACATAGATACATATTCCCTCTTCGGGAGGAAAAAACTCGGCCAATTCTTAATTATTTCAGGTCATATAAATACCTTAATATTTTAAAGTAACGATTTTCACTTTTCTCATTTTGAAAACTTAAAATCCTTCAAGGACTTTAGTTGCATATCTAAGTTTATTATCCTGCCAATAATATTATGTAGCGGAACTTATTGTCATTTACCGTGGGAGATTTTATTTGATTAGAATCAATCAAGGGTATCTGCGTGAACCCATAAGGCTACAAACTCGCTTCATATCATATCACCTCGTTATTCTTATTTCTCTTTCATGCACACACCCATTTATAACCTTCAGGGTTAACGCTAATTGGTGTATTGTTATAAAGAGAATTTTACATTTTATCGAGTCGAGCTATGCCTTAATTGGTTCTTTTTACGTTAAATAGTTGTGGCACTTCCGGTGCCTAACTCTGGATCCAGATTATCATATAACGGAGCAATTTGTAAAGGCAAATTATGTTGTCGACAACTATAACCTTTTTGTAAAAACTCTCATATTTGTAAAAGAATGGAAATTTATAAAACAACAAGATTCTAGACATTTCCCAATGATATTTTGATCAGGTCGTTCCGCATCCCTAGTATTACGTTTGTTTGGTGCACCTATAAATTTTACTAGGATTTTTCGTCATCTAGACGAATGTCTGCAGGACATAATTATTCAATGCTATTTCAAGAGTGACAATGTTTCTTTACTAGATCTAGTATTCTGATTCATATCTCTTTCACTGATAGATGTCCTACACATCTAATGTCAAGGAGTATTGGTAGATATATTTGGTCCAGGGTATATGGGACCTAGTCACTCCTTTTATGATCAGTATGATCAATAGATATATTTGGCAAATTATTTGTTAATTTTCGCAAATAGATTGTCTTCTGAACATCCAGTTCAGTCAAACTAATATGTGGATTTAAACAGTGAAGATCTTTTCATTTTATGAAGTTTCTCGGCATTCTATTAAATTTGAGTTCATATCTCCCCCTAATGCCGTGAACCGATATTCATAAAGTATGCAATCAGCGTACCTTATCTTATTACTTATTGACCCCTTATCATGGGCTCTGAGTATATAGGTAACAGGCGGAGATTGATATAATCAACATATCCCTAGAGGTACGCTATGGTGGTGAACTGGTGATACAAGAAATCAAACTGCATACTAATAATAAAATGCAGATAGGGAAATGGTAGATTTTAGACCACGTACTTGGTGTATGGGGAGAAAAAATATGATATGCAGTGAGTCAGATATGGACTCAAAAATAGGGTATATGAAATTGAATGTTGTTGATCCCGGTAGGGTTAGAGTGAGAGTCTAGAGGGGGGGGGGTGAATAGACTGTTTTCGATTTTCGGCAAATATCAACCTCTCGGGGTTGTAACGCAGCGGATAGATTAAATTGGTTTTAGTTGCTTTGCATAGTTTGAAGTTGTGAGGTTACTTTCGGTTTAGACGAATGATGATGCAATGCTTGAAAAGTAAAGCACGAAAGTAAGAAGATAGGGAGGCGAGAGTTTTTATAGTGGTTCGGCCAACTTTGCCTACTCCACTCTTTTTCGACAACTTATGGAAGGTTTGCACTATCACTCGTTAGTACAAATACACACAGAAGCTTCCTTGATCACTAAGCCGGACAACTTCCTGTAGGTTTTTCAACTCCGCGAGTTTACTCCGCCTCTATCAACGTCTTCTTACGAGTTGAGGTTGGTAGAAAGTATTTTCTGATTTCTCCAACACAGTGAAGTCTTGACTGAGTATGGATGACTGCTTCGTACAAGATGCAAGACTTCTTCAAGGTGGAAGATGAGGATTGATGAATTTCTTTAAGAAATTTTCACGCCTTGAAACTGGTTCGCAAAAGCTTGGTAGGAGTAGGAGCTTATACAAAAACTTTTGCTTTGAGAGTAATGCTCGAGTGAAAAGATCCAGCACTTTCTAAGTTGATGAAGGTGGGTATTTATAGGTGTGGAAAATTTCATCCGTTGGAGGGAGATGAAATTTCAAACCTATTGTCCAGTGGGTAAGGACTGGGGAGATTGGCGCAATAAATGCTCCATTAATGTGGTTTGTACCATGTAGCTGTTGTGGACATGAACAACCTTGGAGTTTTTGTCTTTTAGCTTCTGCAGTATAGTATAGCTTCATTTAATGCTCCTGGGTATATGTGTCCCACACTTTAAGGTCCTTTTGTGTAACACCCCCTAAAACGCAAGCTATCAAAAGCCTTAACACATGCAGATAACATAACAAACAACTAGCACAGCGGAAGACTAAAAGGTAACTGGATAAACATAAATCCATGTCATGGGGTGTTATGCCACGTTCATCAACAAGAATGAATGCTACGGCCAAATCTGCATTGTTACACTATCCCAAAGTTCCACAAGTCTACACTAGATCGGCACACAGGCCATAAAACCAACGGGGAAAGCTATGCTAACGGGCACTAAACAGCGCACTCGCCTAGACATCACCTGAAAGAACACAAATAAACATGGGACGACGCCCGGTCAGCGAATAATGCTGGTAACCCACCAATACATGTGAAATAACATACATAAGTAAGGTATAAGTTGTAAAGCCATTTTCAAAACGGAATACATATGTATATGAGTACAAAACCAAGAGCAATAGTCAACACAAGACTCAACACTCTCAACAAACAACACACGGGAACACGTCCAAAGACCACAAGAACAACACGACTCACAAAAGAGTCAAGGCATGATCTATCATCACTCAATAGATCAAAACCCGACAAGCATAACGCAAAGGAATAAGACTCACCCAACGACAACACATGCCTTTGTGACTACACACGTCACAAGAGAAGAACTCACCACAATGGCTACAATAGCCCTCGTGACATCACCCATCACGATTTGATATGCCTGCCTTATGCCCAGTTCCGACCTTATGGCTACCCCCATCCTTGTTTCTTCTTTCCAACCATTACCTCCAGGACCCCTGTACTTCTTAGTCCAACCTTTTCCCTCCTGCGACCGTCGTCCCCCACCAACGACCACAAACGAGACCACCAATTTCATAGTACACAAGGTACCGTACACAGACACGGCGACACATGCCTTCCCAAGAAAATACGTGAACGTGACACACAGGTCACAACTCCATAATCACGTCACAGCCACCACGAGGACCGCTGCAATACCTTGGCGACTAGGGTCCCATACCACTAATCGTGCAATATAGGTAAAGCTAGACACGCATCACACCTCAACAGGAATCAATCAACAGATTACAACGAAGGTATGAAACATACTCAATCAAGAAATGGGATCAAAGTAATCAAAGTTGCAACTTTGATCAAAGTAATCAAAGTTGGGATCATATGAGAGTTTAGGTTTCAAACTTGAGGCAACGTCAATAAAGAATGGGATCAAAGTAATCAAAGTTGCAACTTAGGAAATAAGGTTGCCACCCTGCACAAAATTGTCTGAAGTGGGAGATCAAGAACAGGGTTTGAAAGAATTGAAAGGATTTCCTAACGAAAGGTACTAGATTTAGGCTCAAGGATAGCGTAGATGAGAAAGGAGAGCAAGATTTTCAAGGTTACAACTTAGGAAAACGAGGTTGTCACCTTGTATAGAATCAAAACAAGAAGGAAAGAAGAACGAGATTCGAAGAGATAGGAAGGATTTCTAGGAAAAAGACATTTGGTTTGACAATAAGAGGAGAGAAGAACGGCTTAAAGGGGGCTAGGGATTCTCGACTAAAGGCGACTTCTTCGACTTGACGCTTTGATCGCTGCACAGATAACAAACTGGAGGTGCCTTACCCTCATTCTGACGCATTCTAACGCTAAGATCTTTATCGGACCCTTTTCATAAGCTGAAATCACAAACATCTTCACCACAAACCCTTCTTCAAACACTGGCTTCTTCTTTCACTTCGTTACGGCTGAGCGAAACTCACACGGATTAGGCAACTAGGAGTCGGCTTCCTTCCCTTATCGGTCTTTATCATTGCGTCGGTAGCGAAGCTCTTAGCACACTTCCTTAAACTTCTTAGAGATTCGGCTTGTTGTCTGTTCTAGCTAACACACGATCGGTCGAAACACTGATTACCACTTCCATCTTTCTTTAAGCGTACCCGGTTGTCTGTTCTTGTCATCCCAAGACTTCGGTGATTTACAAAATCAACTTCCTTCCCTGCTGCACCCGAAGACCATCGGGATCAAAGTACCCACGTATCGCTTGTACAACAATCACCGCTGATAGAGAAGCTTGATCCATTAATAGAGCACAATCCACAGCCTTCGTGAATCCATAACGCAAGTTTCCAACTTGCCTTCTTGATCTGTATGCTTCTTTCCCATTAACTATTTAAAACTAGTTAGAACGTAGAGTTCAACTGCAACCTTAAGCTAAACGCAAACGGTAGAACTTTTCGTAAACTGAAGTCTTCACCAAGCCAACATCTTGAGATAACCCAGAATTCCTTACTCAAAGATTTGCTCATGTCTTTACTAGAAGTTCATTTGGTCGAGTCTTGTTTACAGTTGATAACTTTGCAATCTTCATAAGGTAGTCGGTTACAACCACTTGGTCTTTTCTTGTCTTGATCAACGGTAGATCTTCCCTGAAAACTTTGTTGCCGCACGATCATGGCTTACTTATGACGGTCCAACGGTAGAACTGGTCCTTAAGTTGATCTGTGACTGTCCTTCCTTTTTACTGGTTCAAACTTCCCAAACAAGATTAGCTATCTCTTGATCCTTTTTGGTTTTAAGTTGATCTCTCACCAAGAATCATCGGCACAACATCTTACTTGCAACTTAAGAACACTCGGTGATCGGATCCGCCTTTGCTTTGCTCTTGTCAGTTTTAGTCTTCTAATGGCCCCAACGATTGTTTTCAACTTGGTTACGGCTTCATTTCTTCTTTGATGTGGAACCTCCTTACCAAAAGGCTTCATGCTAGACATAACTTTCCAGGTGTGCCGTCTAGGATAACGCTTCCCTCATTCACCAATTACTTGTCAACCTCTTCACGTTTCACAGGATCAGACGACTTGCCAACAGCGATGCTCTTCCCTTCCATGCACCTTAGAGGTCCGAGCTTTTCATGTATGGTAACCTTGATCTTTATTACTTCCAAGTTCGTTGCTTAGAACTTTCCCGATCTTGGTTTCTTTGTAAGTAGGTAGGACTACTTCCATGTTGAACACTTCGATCTTACACTTCAACTCTTCGTGCTTTAGAAAGGTCCAAGATTGACTTGTAGCTCTTTAGCTCTGGGAGGCTTCAAACACGTTGATCCGAAGGCGACCACTTGACGTATGTTGACATCTTCTTAGAGCGTCTGGGACCGCTCTTGACCACCCCTCGCGAGTGAGGGTCTTCTAAACTTGATCTTCAAACTCTAAACGACGTCTTACTTCTTAACGGACTACGGATGCACGAAGCTGAGACTTCAACTCAAGGATTAGCGTGAAACTGATGACGATGACGTACGAGAGATGGTACCACTTGCTTGAACGGAGGTTGTCGTAGCTGCCTCCCGATTGCGTGTAGAGTAGACCATCTTCTTTGCGTTAACCACGTGCCCCGCTGCCATCACTACGATTTGACAAACTTCTGTCAGTCGATCTTTGGCCTTCTTACTCTTTAGCCGCAGACTTCGGTAGGTCTTCAACGAACCCAAAACGAGGCGACTTACCGAGAAGGTCCCCACCAACCGAGAAAAATAGCTACAACTACTAGAGCTAACAACAGGACAACATAAAAGAACTACACAGATAACAAAAGGTAACACACAACCTCACCGCGCGTCCTAAGAATCCTACACTTAGGTACTTATCCACTTAAAGGCTTCACTAAAACATCTTAAGGTCCCAACTTAGAGCACTAACTTGAGCTCAAATTAGGTTCTTAAGGTCCAACACTAAACATCCTAGGCTCAAACCTAGGCTCTGGTACAAACTGTAACACCCCCTAAAACGCAAGCTATAAAAAGCCTTAACACATGCAGATAACATAACAAACAACTAGCACAGCAGAAGACTAAAAGGTAACTGGATAAACATAAATCCATGTCATGGGGTGTTATGCCATGTTCATCAATAAGAATGAATGCTACGGCCAAATCTGCATTGTTACACTATCCCAAAGTTCCACAAGTCTACACTAGATCGGCACACAGGCCATAAAACCAACGGGGAAAGCTATGCTAACGGGCACTAAACAGCGCACTCGCCTAGACATCACCTGAAAGAACATAAATAAACATGGGACAACGCCCGGTCAGCGAATAATGCTGGTAACCCACCAATACATGTGAAATAACATACATAAGTAAGGTATAAGTTGTAAAGCCATTTTCGAAACGGAATACATATGTATATGAGTACAAAACCAAGAGCAATAGTCAACACAAGACTCAACACTCTCAACAAACAACACACGGGAACACATCCAAAGACCACAAGAACAACACGACTCACAAAAGAGTCAAGGCATGATCTATCATCACTCAATAGATCAAAACCCGACAAGCACAACGCAAAGGAATTAGACTCACCCAACGGCAACACATGCCTTTGTGACTACACACGTCACAAGAGAAGAAATCACCACAATGGCTACAATAGCCCTAGTGACATCACCCATCACGAGTTGATATGCCTGCCTTATGCCCGGTTCCAACCTTTTGGCTACCCCCAACCTTGTTTCTTCTTTCCAACCATTACCTCCAGGACCCCTGTACTTCTTAGTCCAACCTTTTCCCTCCTGGGACCGTCGTCCCCCACCAACGACCACCAACGGGACCACCAATTTCATAGTACACAAGGTACCGTACACACACACGGCGACACACGCCTTCCCAAGAAAATACGTGAACCTGACACACAGGTCACAACTCCATAATCACGTCACGGCTACCACAAGGACCGCTGCAATACCTTGGTGACCAGTGTCCCATACGACTAATCGTGCAATCCAGGTAAAGCCACACACGCATCACACCTCAATCAAGGAATGGGTCACAGCCCAACAACAACAATGATGAATAACAGAAGTTATCATCAACCCATCGGAAGGTACAAACAACCCACACGCTAGCATTTAGACACCGAACTAGCATGCTTATCAAACGGATAAACCAAAGGTAGTTCCGAGGAACACACAAGACACATCACGGTTCAACGAAACACAATGTTGAACACTTAGCACGATTCAAGATACCAAAGTCCTACATGGATACGTACCATATAGTTCTAAACATACGAAACATCAAGAAGACACTCAAATAGTTCCACAAAAGAACATCGCGAAGTCAAAAGACCAAATACCGAGTCAAAAGAATCACGGGGAACAAATCCCATAAAAAATACGATCATAAACAACACCCGAACATGCGAATTCCCACCCAATATATATCAAGAATATTTCAACAGAAATTCCCAATCCATCCTAAGCCTCTAATCCCACCCAAATCATCACGATCATATTTTGTCTTTAACATCAAGAAATGTCAAGCTTCGTCAAGAATTATCACATCAATATCAAGAATTTCTTTTCAACATCAAGATCATCAAGATTATCAAGAATGCACATAAATCATCTTATCAATCATAAAAAATATATCACAATTAATCATAGAGGAATTTATCAAGGCACAAGATTATAGAGGGAGGCCAAGGAAGGAGATTATAGCGAAGAAAATAGGTTTTGTTGAGACATGGGTTACCTCTTAGCCTTAATTAATTTCCTTGGCTATGAAGGGTCTTTCTTTAAGATTTCTTCTTTCTTGATATCTCCTAAGGGGATTCTTGGAACTTCTTGTGTGGTGAGAGATTATTGTGCTGTAAGATCTAGGTGCCTCCTATAACCCTATATATATATATATATATATATATATATATATATATATATATATATTCCTAAGAGTCCTAATTGGGGTCTAAATACTATGGGCTTGCTAATTCTATTCCTTATAGGAATAAGGAGTTGGTTATAGGGATGTGGGCCCATGGACTATGGTGGACCTTTCTTAGTTGATTAATGGGTTTTTAATTCTCTTTTTTAGGGTAAGTGATTAAATATTTAGTTAGGGTTAGGGGTCGTAAAACGGGGTGTTACACACTCCCCCCCCCCCCTTACAAGAGGCTTCGTCCCCGAAGTCGGTGCGTGGATCCACTCTTTCACCCCTAGACGTCACGTATTTTGGCCTCCTGGTTAGGAGATGTGGCTCCACGTGCTGTCTTCGTTGGGTTAGACTGATTTTTTTTTTGTGCGATGGTGGTTTTGGAAGGTTCGGGTCTACCTTGGTTTCCTGCTCCTGAGCCGGATGCCCCGCGAGTGCCCAGCATGGCCTCGATAGTTGCCACCCTTTGATCCAAATCGCGTGTTGCACGGAGGACGAGAATCCCTCGTCCATGATCTGGTTCTGTCGGGTGATCTGCGCGAGGATGCGTTCGTTGACGGATTCTTCATTTTGGCCCCTTGGGTTTCCTCTTGCTTGTGCGAGCGCCAGTGGGTTCGGCTCGCTATCTTCTTCTTGTTCCTCATTTTCCCCCGGTTCCCCACATTCTTGCATTGCCCGCTTGAGTTTCTTGTTGGAGATATTCAACTGATCCACCAATTCCCTTCGTTCCCCTTCGGGTTTAAGGCAAATCTCTTCTAGGGTGATGTACCGTCCCCCTTCGGTGTAGTAGATATCATTGCGACGGAGATTCGGAGCATTAAAAACCATGCCACTTGCGGTTTTGACCTCAGTGTGGCTCAGATCCACCCCCCTTTTCTCCATGATCCAACTTAGGATCATCCCGTAGGGTAGGCTAAACCAGTTTCTAGTTTTGCAAAACTCCATGTGTTTCAACATAAGGGTCGGTAGATTGAACTTGATTTTGTGCTTTAAGAGATAGGCAAAAGTACACTCCAAACTCCCCACATCCTTGTTTTTGTTATTTGTGGGCAAAAGGCTATCAGTCACAATCATAACCAATATCTTTTACTCCGCGGTTAGCCACTTCCTATTTGGCCGTGTGGCCGAGGTGAAACCTTCCTCCTTTCCGAGTAGGTAACCGAGGTAATCCTTGTACCCCGTATTTTGGGTACCAATCCACCCCTTACGGTCATAGTCTGACACACCCGTGGTGGTCAATTTTAAGAGTTTGGCCAAACGGCCTTCGGAAAGTATGATTTCCTTACCTCGGACCTTAGTGGTGATTTCTAGTTTATCACCTCATTTGATGGCCACCAAGTGTTGATAGAACTCCTTCACCAATTCGGGGTACGTATCCCCGTTAATGGCGAGATAAGTATCCAAAAGCCCTTGGTGGTTGAGCATGTCGACCAATTCCGGAGAGAATTGATCGGGTTCGAGGGCTTTACCTCAAATAACAGTGTAGCCGACATTGTCCCAATCCGGGGTGCGGATTCTAAGGGGATTTTTCAGCATTTTCTTGAACTTCTCTTCTAGGTGGCGTTTTCCGGCCGACGTCCGGCAAGGGTTCCGACGGTGCGACTTCTCCGGCGACGCGGGTTTTCCGGCGACAACGAGGGGCGGCGGGGTTGTAACACCCCGTGTTACGATCCCTAAAACCAATTAATCATTTAACCAATTACCCAAAAGAAAGAATTAAATCACAATAATTAATTAGGAAAAGCCCACCATAGTCCATGGGCCCTTATCCATAAACCCAATTCTTAGTCCCAAAAGGAATAGCATTAGCAAGCCTATAATATTAGTTCCTAATTAGGACTCCTAAATATATAAATAGGGGACTTAAGAGGCACCTAGAACCCCCCCCCCCCACCACAATAACGTCTCACCACCCAAAGAGCTCCAAGAATTCCCTTAGAAGAAATCAAGAAAGCAATAAAGCTTAAAGAAAGACCCTTCATAGCCAAGGAATTAATTAAGGCTAAGAGGTAACCCATGTCTCAACAAAACATATTTTCATAGCTGTGATTCCCCTCTTAGGATTTCCCCATATTATTGTGTATTAATGATTTGTGATATTATTATTGATGATTGGTGGGATGATTTCCATGGGTGATCTTGATGATGAAAGTGTAACACCCCAGATTTTCAAGACTTTTAAACTTATAAAATAAAGGTGAAATCTCATTAAATCCCAAAACATAATGCAAGAGTACGGGGTGTTATGCCACACCTGAGCTAGAGCACTCAGGTCCACAGGCTAACTAACTAATTTCCTCAGTAATGTAAATGCATAAACATGGCACGCAGGCCGAAAGGGAAACTATCTACTTCTACGTTCCAAGTTCTAGCGCGCTCCAGTGATTTATTCTTCTGTGCTTGAAAGCCAAATATATCTGTTCAGCGAGAGATGCTGGTAATCCACTCCAACGCATTGAAATACAATATATATATATATATATATATATATATATATACATAGATATACGAAAAGTCATTTCGAAGCATGAAGATATATCCTATGAGACTCTAGCTTTGAAATCAGGGAACCGACTCGACAAATAGGGGTACACACAGTCTACAGTCATAACCAAGCATATACAAATCTCACATAGGAAACAGTCATAGATAAGCACAACCAATAATCACAATTAAGCATTACTAGCAAGAGTCTTATCACAGTCACAACATCAACTCTTCTTATCTATCATATAGCACACTTTGTTGGCGCCACAGGACTAATCGCATGCCCATACATGAGGGTCAGCGCATATAGCTCTGACACGGCCCCGCAGCACCCTGCCCCGTCTCACACTACGAAGGGGTCGATCGCAACCGACCGATGAGCCGCAGCTCTATATAATATTTATATGCCTGACCGGTCTTTACCAGCCTGGTTAACAGTTGGGATGGTTCTCAACCCATTCAACTACCCGTATAGTGGACCTTTGTCCTATATAATATTTATATACCTGACTGGTCTCTACCAGCCTGGTTAACAGTTGGGATGGTTCTCAACCCATTCAACTGCCCGTATAGTGGACCTTAGTCCTATATAATATTTATATACCTGACCGGTCTCTACCAGCCTGGTTAACAGCCGGTATGGTTCTCAGCCCACCCGACTGCCCGTATAGCCCGATTGATCTCAACCAAATCGGGGTAACATGCACAGATAACACATAGCAAGCACATGCAACCCACATTAACACATTGGGAAGGGGGACAAAACGTATAACAAAACATATGCGTGATCCTTCACATTCTAAGAATAGTCCTAAGGGGTTCATACTTCTTTAACCTAGGTCAACGGGATACCAATTCAACTAGCATGCAATATATAGGACTCATACGACCTACGAACGGTTCCCGAAAATCAAACTAGACATAGGCACGATAGACGGAGTCCGTTGGGACACCACGGGGATCGGGGGAACATCAAACGGGGAAGCCGGGATCCCGATGTGGGGTACAAACCAGCGGGTAGCCGGTGGGTGGGGGTCACCCGCCGGCTGCCCGCTGGCGTTCTACTGTTCCGGAAAGCGGGTGCCCAGCGGGCAGCTGCCCGCTGCCGGCGTTGCCCAACTTGGCCGCGGGTAGGTGGCGGGTCCCCTACCCCCACCTACCCCCCACTGACTCTTTTTTATCAAAAACGCCCCGGGAACCTTTGTGGAACCCGAAACCATGCTTAGACACTTTCAAACGCAATTGATAACACACGTAGAGAATTAACGGATCAAAATCAGGAACAAACAGCACATAACCTATCATGCTTTTCTAAACATAATCGACACCCAATCATCCGAATTCCCACCCAATATACCAAGAATAATACCATACGAATCCCACGATATAACCTAGGGTTCTAATTATTTTTAAATCAACAAGAACGCAATTCATCAAGATTCGGTAGGAATATCATATAAATACCAAGAACGTCATATAATCATCAAGAACACCATAATTATCAATAACCTCTCCTCATCAAGATCACCCATGGAATCATCCCATCAATCATCAATTATAATATCACAAATAGACAATACGCAATATTATGGGGAAATCCTACGAGGGGGAATCATAGCTATGAAAATTGGTTTTGTTGAGACATGGGTTACCTCTTAGCCTTAATTAATTCCTTCTCTATGAAGGGTCTTTCTTTAAGCTTTCTTGCTTTCTTGATTTCTTCTAAGGGAATTCTTGGAGCTCTTTGGGTGGTGAGACGTTATTGTGGTGGGGGGGTTCTAGGTGCCTCTTAAGTCCCCTATTCATATATTTAGGAGTCCTAATTAGGAAATAATATTATAGGCTTGCTAATTATATTCCTTTTGGGACTAAGGATTGGGTTTAGGGATAAGGGCCCACGGACTATGGTGGGCCTTTCCTAATTAATTATTGTGATTTAATTCTTTCTTTTGGGTAATTGGTTAAATGATTAACTGGTTTTAGGGATCGTAACACGGGGTGTTACACTCTCTCCCCCTTACGAGGGGCTTCGTCCCCGAAGCGCGGTGTGTTAATCCATTCTTTCACCCCTAGGGATCCCGCATCCTGGCCTCCCGGTTGGGAATGTGGCCCCACGTTTTGCCTTAGCTGGGGTAGATTGGATTTCTGGTGGTGATGTGATAGAAGGGTTTTGGGTCTACCTCGGTCTCCTGCTCCTGAGCTGGACGCCCCGCGAGTGCCCAAGGTGGCCTCGATTGCTGCCACCCTCTGATCTAGTGCGCGTGTCGTACGGATCAAGGATGAGAACCCTTCCTCCATGATTTGGTTTTGCCGGTTGAGCTCTGTGAGTATGCGTTCATTGATTGAGCCCTCGTTTTGCTCCCTTGGGTTCCCTCCTGATCGTGGTTGCACCGACGGGTTGGGTTCGTCATCCTCCTCCTGCTCCTCATTTCCCTCCAGGATTCTGCAATCTTGCATTGCCCGTTTGAGCTTCTTGTTGGAGATGTCTAATTGGTCGACCCATTCCCTTCGTTCATCCTCGGGTTTTTGGCAAATTTCTTCGAGGGTGAGGTAATGTCCTCCCTCGGTGTAGTAGATATCATTGCGGCGTAGGTTCTGGGCGTTAAAGACCATGCCATTTGCGGTCTAGACCTCGGTGTGGCTTAGGTCCACCCCCTTTTTCTCCATGATCCAACTTAGGATCATCCCGTAGGGTAGGCTAAGTCGGTTGCTTGATTTGCAAAACTCCATGTGTTTTAGCATGAGGGCCGGCAGGTTGAACTTGATTTTGTGTTTCAAGAAGTAGGCAAAGGTGCACTATAAACTTCCTACGTCCTTGCTCTTATTATTGGTGGGCAAGAGGCTATCGGTTACAATCATAACCAATATCTTTTGCTCCGCCGATAGCCACTTCCGGTGGGTCGCGTGGCCGAGGTGAACCCGTCCTCTTTTCCGAGTAGGTACCCGAGATAGTCCTTGTACCCCGTGTTTTGGGTATCGATCCACCCCTTTCGGTCGTAGTTTGACACACCCGTGGTGGTCAATTTCAAGAGTTTGTCCAAGCGGCCTTCGGAAAGCACGATTTCCTTGCCGCGGACCTTGGTGGTGATTTCTAGTTTGTCAACCCGTTTGATGGCTACAAGATGTTGATAGAATTCTTTCACCAATTCGGGGTACGTATCCCCTTTGATGGTGAGATATGTATCCAAAAGCCCTTGGTGTTTAAGCATATCAACCAATTCCGGAGAGAATTGGTCGGGTTCAAGGGTTTTACCTCCGATCACGGTGTAATCGGCATTGCTCCATTCCGGGGTGCGGGTCCTGAGGGGTTTTTTCGGCATTTCGACGGGCGACGTTTTTCCGGCAGCCTTTTTCCGGCGGGTCTCCGGCGTGATTTTCCCGGCGAGCCTTTTTCCGGCGAGGGCGGCGACGGTGGGGCGGAGTCCAGGCGTCGGTGGCAGCGGGTGGAGCTTGGGCAGGTGGCGGGTGGCATGTTGCGGGTGATCTCCGGGCGAGGTGGTTGGGCGGTGGTGCGGCGGCGCAGGGCTGTCGGGAGGTGGTCGGACGGCGGCGGCGTTCGGCTGGCGGTGGTGCGGGTGGCCGATGGGATTTCTATGGTGGGGGGTGGTGAGCTGCGTGAGAAAGGGAAGGGAAGGGAGTGGGGAAGAAGAAGGAGAGGAAGAAGAAGGGTTTTTGATTTGGGGTTTTTGTGGGTTTTAGGGATTTGTGGCGTTTTAAGAAGAAAGTGTCCCCTTAAGGTTTCAAGAAACACTCATGGGCTAGTGGTTAAAGTCTTGGTCACTTAAGTGAGGGGTCTAAGGTTCCATTGCTAGTGGTAACTTTAGTCTTTTTGATGGTATGGTCTTTGTCTTTTTCCTCCTTTTTGTCTTCTAGTGGTGAGGGCTTGGCTAGTTTGCATAGTTTTAGTTTTACCCCTATAAGTAGGACCGAATTTCGAACTAATCTTTATTGATAACATTTCCGAAGTAATTAAGCTAAGTAGTTCTACTACAAAGGTGATTACAAAGAAATTGCCATCCTATCCTAGACAGAATTCGTCTTCTTGGTTTTCTCCCACGGGGTTTGCGTGGTCCTCGTCTTCTGGGGTTAGGTTTCCTTCCTCGAGATTGCTCTCGTTCCCGAGGTCGGCTTGAGTGCGGCTCATGACGAATATTTTTCCGGGAGCGCCGTAGTTTCCCTGGTGAGCGGTGCCCCCATGTTGTCCCATGGTGGTAGTGCGTGGTCTTTGGGGTTGGGTACAAAGGAAGGCCTTGTGTCCTTCCACTCCGCAGTTGAAGCATCGCAAGGGATTGCCCATGCAATCCTTGCCTCTATGGTTCTTGTTGCATTTTGGGCAAGGAAAGCTTCTGGCGCTAGCGTCGTTGTTCCCTAGAGGTGGCCTTTGGTTGGTCAGGTTACTTGGTCTTGTGTTGGCGTCGTTTCTTGTTCTCTTTACTGGTGGTGCCCCTCCTCCGGGGTTCCTCTTTCGTATTTGTTCCTGAACCCCGCGTTGGAGTAGTTGGATTCGGTAGAGATTAGCGGCACTGGAGTAAGCCTCGTTGAGAGTCCGAGGTCTGCATACAACTAGTGCTTTTCAGGCTTCAATGTTGAGGCCCGATACGAATCTCCCTATTTTGGTTGCCTCGGTGGGGACTAGTTCTGGTGCGAAGCGTGCTAGTTCATGGAATCGTTTGTGGTATTCCATGACGGTAGTTATCCCTTGTTTCAGATGGAGAAACTCTTCGTACATGGATGCTCTTACGTGTGTTGGATAGAATCGCTCTCGTAGTCGCGTTTTGAGTTGTTCCCAGTTGAACCCCGGTTCTTGTTGGTGAGTGGGACCCTCGTGGATCCACCAAAGATCGGCCTCGTGTCCGAAGTAGAATGAGGCTATCTCCACGCGGCGTTCTTCTAGGCATTCTACCAACCCGAGAATTTTGTCTAGGGTTCGGATCCATTCCTCCAGGATTACGGGATCCTCTTCTCCTGAGAACGTGGGTGGTCGATGGTTAGAGACTTGTCGGGCGAAGTCTGCGTTTGCGTTCGATGGAGGTGGTGGGGGCCTGTTGTTGCGGAGAGCCACGTCGCTTAGTGCTTGGGCGACTTGTGTTAGTTGTTGTAGTGTTTGGGTTAGGGGGTCGTGTGCGGCGGGTTCTGGAGTCCTTGATTGTCTTCTGTTGGGTGCCATGCTGTCGTCTTCCTGGGTCAATGTTTATAAGAATGTTAAATTGGGGCTTGGTGTCCTTCTTCGACGTGATAAGAGGAGGAAAGTTTCCTTCAGGTAAGGGAGGAGAGGTTATGTGTAGGTTTCACAATCTTACCGCGCGTCCTAAGATTCTTGGATCCTATGTTCCTAAATATCTAGAGTTCAAGCTTAATGTCTTAAAGTCCGGTCTTTAAGAGTCTTATCCTAGGGTCAACTTAGGCTCTGATACCAACTGTAACACCCCAGATTTTCAAGACTTTTAAACTTATAAAATAAAGGTGAAATCTCATTAAATCCCAAAACATAATGCAAGAGTACGGGCTGCTATGCCACACCTGAGCTAGAGAACTCAGGTGCACAGGCTAACTAACTAATTTCCTGAATAATGTAAATGAATAAACATGGCACGCAAGCCGAAAGGGAAACTATCTACTTCTACGTTCCAAGTTCTAGCGCGCTCCAGTGACTTATTCTTCTGTGCCTGAAAGCCAAATAAATCTGTTCAGCGAGAGATGCTGGTAACCCACTCCAACACGTTGAAATACAATATATATATATATATATATATATATATATATATATATATATATATATATATATATATATATATATATATATATATTCATAGATATACGAAAAGTCATTTCGAAGCATGAAGATATATCCTACGAGACTCAAGCTTTGAAATCAGGGAACCGACTTGACAAATAGGGGTACACACAGTCTACAATCATAACCAAGCATATACAAATCTCACATAGGAATCAGTCATAGATATGCACAACCAATAATCACAATTAAGCATTACTAGCAAGAGTCTGATCACAGTCACAACATCAACCCTTCTAAGCATTACTAGCAAGAGTCTGATCACAGTCACAACATCAACCCTTCTTATCTCATCATATAGCACACTTTGTTGGCGCCACAGGACCAATCGCATGCCCATACATGAGGGTCAGCGCATATAGCTCTGACACGGCCCCGCAGCACCCTGCCCCGTCTCACACTACGGATGGGTCGATCGCAACCGACCGATGAGCCGCAGCTCTATATAATATTTATATACCTGACCGGTCTTTACCAGCCTGGTTAACAGTTGGGATGGTTCTCAACCCATTCAACTGCCCGTATAGTGGACCTTTGTCCTATATAATATTTATATATCTGACCGGTCTCTACCAGCCTGGTTAACAGTTGGGATGGTTATCAACCCATTCAACTGCCCGTATAGTGGACCTTAGTCCTATATAATATTTATATACCTGACCGGTCTCTCCCAGCCTGGTTAACAGCCGGTATGGTTCTCAGCCCACCCGACTGCCCGTATAGCCCGACTGATCTCAACCAAATCGGGGTAACATGCACACATAACACATAGCAAGCACATGCAACCGATATTAACACATTGGGAAGGGGGAGAAAACGTATAACAAAACCTATGCGTGATCCTTCACATTCTAAGAATAGTCCTAAGGGGTTCATACTTCTTTCACCTAGGTCAATGGGATACCAATTCAACTAGCATGCAATATATAAGACTCATACGACCTACGAACGGTACCCAAAAATCAAACTAGACTTAGGCACGATAGACGGAGTCCGTTGGGACACCACGGGGATCGGGGGAACATCAAACGGGGAAGCCGGGATCCCGATGTGGGGTACAAGCCAGCGGGTAGCCGGTGGGTGGGGGTCACCCGCCGGCTGACGCCGGCGTTCTACTGTTCCGGGTAGCGGGTGCCCGGCGGGCAGCTGCCTGCTCGCCGGCTGCCCGCTGCCGGCGTTGCCTAACTTAGCCGCGGGTAGGTGGCGGGTCCCCTACCCCCACCTACCCCCCACTGACTCTTTTTCATCAAAAACGCACCAGGAACCTTTGTGGAACCCGAAACCATGCTTAGACACTTTCAAACGCAATTGATAACACACGTAGACAATTAACGGATCAAAATCAGGAACCAACGGCACATAACCTATCATGCTTTTCTAAATATAATCGACACCCAATCATGCGAATTCCCACCCAATATACCAAGAATAATACCATACGAATCCCACGATATAACCTAGGGTTCTAATTATTTTTAAATCAACAAGAACACAATTCATCAAGATTCGGTAGGAATATCATATAAATACCAAGAACGTCATATAATCATCAAGAACACCATAATTATCAAGAACCTCTCCTCATCAGGATCACCCATGGAATCATCCCATCAATCATCAATAATAATATCACAAATAGACAATACACAATATTATAGGGAAATCCTACGAGGGGAATCATAGCTATGAAAATAGGTTTTGTTGAGACATGGTTTACCTCTTAGCCTTAATTAATTCCTTGGCTATGAAGGGTCTTTCTTTAAGCTTTCTTGCTTTCTTGATTTCTTCTAAGGGAATTCTTGGAGCTCTTTGGGTGGTGAGACGTTATTTTGGTGGGGGGGTTCTAGGTGCCTCTTAAGTCCCCTATTTATATATTTAGGAGTCCTAATTAGGAACTAATATTATAGGCTTGCTAATTCTATTCCTTTTGGGACTAAGGATTGGGTTTAGGGATAAAGGCCCATGGACTATGGTGGGCCTTTCCTAATTAATTATTGTGATTTAATTCTTTCTTTTGGGTAATTGGTTAAATGATTAATTGGTTTTAGGAATCGTAACACTGGGTGTTACAAAAAGGTTCTTGATAATTATATGGTGTTCTTGATGTTCTTAATGATTATATGAGGTTCTTGATAGTTATATGATATTCCTACCGAATCTTGATTTTGGAAGATGAATTGTGTTCTTGTTGATTTAAAAATAATTAGAACCCTAGGTTATATCGTGGAATTCGTATGGTATTATTCTTGGTATATTGGGTGGGATTTCGCATGATTGGATGTTCATTATGTTTAGAAAAGCATGATAGGTTATGTGCCGTTTGTTTCTTGATTTTGATCCGTTAATTGTCTACGTGTGTTATCAATTGCGTTTGAAAGTGTCTAAGCATGGTTTCGGGTTCCACAACGGTTCCCGGGGCGTTTTTGATGATAAAGAGTCAGTGGGGGGTAAGTGGGGGTAGGGGACCCGCCACCTACCCGCGGCCAAGTTGGGCAACGCCGGCAGCGGGCAGCCGGCAGGCGGGCAGCTGCCCGCCGGGCACCTGCTGCCCGAAACAGTAGAACGCCGCCGGGCAGTCGGCGGGTGACCTCCACCCACCGGCTACCCGCTGGTTTGTACCCCACATCGGGATCCCGGCTTCCCGTTTAATGTTTCCCCGATCCCCCTGGTGTCCCAACGGACTCCGTCTATCGTGCCTATGTCTAGTTTGATTTTCGGGTACCGTTCGTAGTTCGTATGAGTCTTATATATTGCATGCTAGTTGAATTGGTATCCCGTTGACCTAGGTGAAAGAAGTATGAACCCCTTAGGAGAGTTCTTAGAATGTGAAGGATCGCGCATAGGTTTTGTTATACATTTTCTCCCCTTTCCCAATGTGTTAATGAGGGTTGCATGTGCTTGCTATGTGTTATGTGTGCATGTTACCCCAATTTGGTTGAGATCAATCGGGCTATACGGGCAGTCGGGTGGGCTAAGAACCATACCGGCTGTTAACCAGGCTGGTAGAGACCGGTCAGGTATATAAATATTAAGTTGAATGGGTTGAGAACCATCCCAACTGTTAACCAGGCTGGTAGAGACCGATCAGGTATATAAATATTTTATAGGACTAAGGTCCACTATACGGGCAGTTGAATGGGTTGAGAACCATCCCAACTGTTAACCAGGCTGGTAGAGACCGGTCAGGTATATAAATATTATATAGGACAAAGGTCCACTATACGGGCAGTTGAATGGGTTGAGAACCATCCCAACTGTTAACCAGGCTGGTAAAGACCGGTCAGTTATATAAATATTATATAGAGCTGCGGCTCATCGGTCGGTTGCGATCGACCCCTCCGTAGTGTGAGACGGGGCAGGGTGCTGCTGGGCCGTGTCAGAGCTATATGCGCTGACCCTCATGTATGGGCATGCGATTGGTCCTGTGGCGCCAACAAAGTGTGTTATATGATGAGATAAGAAGGATTGATGTGGTGACAGTTATAGGGCTCTTGCTAGAAATGCTTAATTGTGATTATTGGTTGTGCTTATCTATGACTGTTTCCTATGTGAGAATTGTATATGCTTGGTTATGACTGTAGACTGTGTGTACCCCTATTTGTCGAGTCGGTTCCCTGATTTCAAAGCTAGAGTCTCGTACGGTATATCTTCATGCTTCGAAATGACTTTTCGTATATCTTTGTATCTATATATATATATGTATTGTATTTCAACGCGTTGGAGTGGGTTACCAGCACCTCTCGCTGAACAGATATATTTGGCTTTCAGGCACAGACGAGTAGACCACTGGAGCGCGCTAGAAGCTTGGGGCGTAGCTTAGATAGTTTTCCCTTTCGGCCTGCGTGCCATGATTTGGTATTGATACTGATTGGGGTTTTAGAATTTAGCCTGTGCACCCGAGTTCGCTAGCTCGGGTGTGGCATAGCACCCCGTACTCCTTGTATCGTATTTTGGGATTTAATGGGATTCTATCTTTATTATATAAGTTTTAAAAGTCTTGAAAATCTGGGGTGTTACAGGGGTAGCGTGGATCGTCGAGGTAGCGGTGGTCCTGGGCGGTGCCGGGGTTGGCAGCGGTGTGCGTTGGCAGTGGGCGACTTCCGGGCGAGCGAAGGGCGGTGGTGGCGTCGCGGGCTGCTTCTGGGGCGATGACAGCGGTGCACGGTGGGCGACGCCGGGGTGGCTGTTGGTGGTTTGGTTAGTGGCGGTGGCTTGGCGGGGTGTTGGGTGGCGTCGGGTGTGTGTGTGTTGGTCGGCGGAGAGGTGATGGGGAGGGAGAGAGAGAGAGGGTGTGTGGGGAAGAAGAAGAAGGGTTTTTTGATTTGGGGGTTTTTGTGGGTTTTAGGGACTTGGAGGGATTTAAGAAGGGAGTGTTCCCTTAAGGTTTCAAGAAACACTTATAGCCTAGTGGTTAAGGTTTTGATTTATAAGTGGGAGGTCTATGGTTCCATTCCCATTGGTAACACTAGTCTTCCTTGTTGTGTGTTCTTTGTCTTTTTCCTTCTTTTTTTTTTTTTTTTTTTTTTTTTTTTGTCTTCTAGTGGTAGGGAATTTGATTGGTCCTCCTTGTGGTTGTTCGTTGTTTAGTTTTCCCCTATTTATGCTAAAATATTTCGATCTTATCTAAAATAATTTCGAAGTGGCTAAACTAAACAAGTAGTTTTACAATAAGGGTGGTTACAAGGCGTTTCTTAGCTTATCCTAAACAAAATTCATCTTCTTAGTTTTCCTCTGGTGGATTCGCGTGATCCTCATCCTCTAGGGTCATGTTTTCTTCGTTGAGGTTTCCCTCGTTCCCGAGCTCGGCTTGTGTGCGGCTCATGATGAATACTTTTCCGGGGGCACCATGATTCCCTTAGTTGCTTGTACCTCCGTGTTGGCCCATGTTCATGGGGCGTGAGCTTGAGGGCTGCAAGCAGTGGAAGGCCTTGTGTCCTTCTTTTCCACAGTTGAAGCACCGCAAGGGGTTCCCCACGCAGTTGCTGCCTCTATGGCTCTGGTTGCATTTTGGGCAAGGGAAGCCCCCTGTATTGGCTTCGTTGTTTCTTCGGGGTGGTCTTTGTCCAGTTGGGTTGTTTGGCCTTGTGTTGGTGTCGGTTCTCGTTCTCTTTATTGGTGGTGCACCTCCTCCTGTTGAGGGTCCGGGGCCCGCTTACTATTAGTGCTTTCCGAGCTTCGAAGTTGAGGCCCGATACAAACCTTTCTATTTTTGTTAATTCCGTGGGGACTAACTCTGTCACGAAGCGTGCTAGTTCGAGGAATCGTTTATGGTATTCCGTGATGGTAGCTGTTCCTTGTTTTAGGTGGAGGAACTCTTCGTGCATGGAAGCTTTTACGTGTGTTGGGTAGAATCGTTCTCGCAGGCGTGTTTTCAGGTTTTCGCAGTTGAATTCTGGTTCTTGCCTGTAAGTGGGTCCCTCGTGGATCCACCAAAGGTCTGCCTCGTGTCCAAAGTAGAACGAGGCTATCTCTACACGACGTTCTTCGGGGCATTCTACCAACCCCAGAATCTTGTCGAAGGTCCGTATCCATTCTTCGAGGATGGCGGGATCTTCTTCTCTTGAGAACGTGGGTGTTCGATGGTTTGAAACTTGTCGGGCGACTTCTGAGTTTGCGTTCGGTGGAGGGAGTGGTGGCCTGTTGTTGCAAAGGGCTACGTCGCTTAGTGCTTGGGCGACCTGGGTGAGTTACTGTAGGGTTTGAGCCAGGGGGTCGTGTGTGGTGGGTTCCGGAGTCCTTTGTCTTCTGTGTGGTGCCATTTGCTTGATCTATAGAGTCAATGTTTATAGTGGTTTAGAGGGTTGCAACCTTACCTCGGTGTGATAAGCGAAGGGAGTTTCTTTAAATTAGGGAGAGGTAATGTGAGGGGGGGGGGGGTCATGTGTAGGTTTCTCAATCTCACCGCGCGTCCTAAGATTTCTGAGTCCTATGTTCCTAGATTCCTAGAGTTCAAGTCTAATGTCTTAAAGTCTGGTCTTAAGAGTCTTATCCTAGGGTCAAGCTTAGGCTCTGATACCAACTGTAACACCCCGAAATTTTGGAACTTTTAAAACTTATATAATAAAGGTAAATCCTCATTAAATCCCGAAATATAACATAAGAGTATGGGGTGCTATGCCACACCTGAGCTAGAGAACCCAGGTGCACAGGTTAACTAACTAAAATCCTCAATGATGTCAATACATAAGTATGGCACGCAGGCCGAAAGGGAAACTAGCTACTCTACGCTCCAAATCTCTAACGCGCTCCAGTGTCTACTCATCTGTGCCTGAAAGCCAAATATATCTGTTCAGCGAGAGATGCTGATAACCCACTACAACGCGTTGAAATATATTATAGATAGATATATATAGATATACGAAAACCATTTTAAAGCAGGAAGATATATACTTAAGAGACGCTAGTTTTAAAACCGGGAATAGACTCAGCAGGTAGGGACAAACACATCAAACAATGATAATCAGTTAAGTAGAGATAACATCATAAGGAATACACAACTAAGGTCATAGTTCACTTTTCAATTCAAACACATCATCATTCAATCATCAATCACATCACATTGTCATTGATGGCGCCACGGGACCAATCGCATGCCCCGAACATGAGGGTTAATGCTTATAGCATTAACATGGCCCCGTAGCACCCTACCTCAGTACCGTGGTATGAGGGGAGTTGATCGCAACCAACCCTTTGAGAACCGCTGACGAACTCAACGTCGGACCACGATCCGACTCACCGCTGACGCACCCAGTCGGTGGACTGCTATCCTGTAACACCCCGTGTTACGGCCCCTAAAACCATTTAATTAATTAATCAATAGCCCAAGAGAAAGAATAAATCATAATGATTAATTAGGGAAAAAGGCCCACCATAGTCCATGGGCTCTCATATATAAACCCAACCCCTAAACCCAATCCTTAGTTCCAAAAGGAATAGAATTAGCGAACCTATAATATTAGTTCCTAATTAGGACTCCCAAATATATAAATAGGGGACTTAGGAGGCACCTAGAACCTCCCACAAGAATAACGCCCCATCACCCCAAAAGAGCTCCAAGAATCCCCTTAGGAGAAATCAAGAAAGCAAGGAAGCTTAAAGAAAGATCCTTCGTAGCCAAGGAATTAATTAAGGCTATGAGGTAACCCATGTCTCAACAAAACCTATTTCATAGCTATGATTCCCCCTTAGGGTTTCCCCCATATTATTGTGTATTGGCGAGATATGATGATTATTATTGATGTTTGATGTGATGATCGCATGAGGGATCTTGATGATCTTGATATTGGGAGATTCTTGATAACTATGGTGTTCTTGATAATTATGTGGAGTTCTTGATGATTATGTGTCGTTCTTGATAATTGTGTGATGCTCTTGATGTTTATGTGTTATTCTTACCGAATCTTGCAATTAGAAGACGAACCGTATTCTTGTTGATATAAAAGTGATTAGAACCCTAGGTCGTATCGTATGATCTTATTCTTGGATTATCGGGTGGGGAAATCGCATGTTTGGGTGTTGATTATGTTTAGAAAAGCATGATAGGTTATGTGCCGTTCGTTTCTCGTATTTGATCCGTAAATTGTCTACGAATTGTCGTTAATTGCGTTGTAAAGTGTCTAAGCATGGTTTCGGGTTCCACAACGGTTCCCAGGGCGAAAAGTGATGAAAAGAGTCAGTGGGGGGTAGGTGGGGGGTAGGGGACCCGCCACCTACCCATGGCCGTAAAACACCGCCCGGCAGCGGGTGGCCGGCGGGCGGGCAGCTGCCCGCCGGCGACCCGCTGCCCGGAACAGTAGAATCCGGCGGGTGGCCCCCACCCACCGGCTATCCACTGGAAAATTGTCCCACCTGGGACCCCGGCTTCCTCGTTTGATGTTCCCCGTTCCCCGTGGTGTCCCAACGAACTCCGTTTATCGTGCCTATGACTAGTTTGATGTTTCGGGTACCGTTCGTAGGTTTATGAGTCTATTATATTGCATGCTAGTTGAATTGGTATCCCGTTGACCTAGATGGAAGAAGTATGAACCCCTTAGGACTATTCTTAGTAAGTGATGGATCACGCATAGGTTTTGTTATACGTTTTCTCCCCCTTCCTAATGTGTAATGTGGGTTGCATGTGCTTGCTATGTGTTATGTGTGTGTTACCCCAATTCGGTTGCGATCGGATTGGTTATCCTGAGCTGCAGTTCAGAAGCTGGCTGCGGTCAGATTGATACTCTTGGGCTGCGGTCCACCGTTTGGTTGCGATCAAACGTTTCTATACGAGCTGCGGTTCGTCCTTTTTCCTGGCTGCGGTCAGATGACATTCTCTTGGGCTGCGGTCCACTGTTTGGTTGCGATCAAACACTATGATGAGCTGCGGTTCATCGGTCGGTTGCGATCGACCCCTCCGTGTTGCGATACGGGGCAGGGTGCTGCGGGGCCGTGTCAGAGCTATATGCGCTGACCCTCATGTATGGGCATGCGATTGGTCCTGTGGCGCCAACAAAGTGTGTTATGTGTTGTGACATGGACGAGTTGTGATTACGAGTGTCTTGGGGGATGTGACTATGGGATTTATATTGGGGATTGTTCATGTTGGGTTATGATCATTGTTTATGCTTTGCCTTATCTGCCTTATCTGTTGTGAACTGCATATGCTCGTTATAACTGTGCTTGTGTCTGGCCTTATCTGTCGAGTCATTCCCGGTTTTAAAGCTAGTGTTCGTAGGGTATATCTTCATGCTCAAAATGGTTTTCATATATCTATATATATCTCTATATGTATTGTATTTCAACGCGTTGGAGTGGGTTACCAGCATCTCTCGCTGAACAGATATATTTGGCTTTCAGGCACAGAGGACTAGAGCACTGGAGCGCGCTAGAACTGGAGCGTAGAAGTAGAGTAGTTTCCCTTTCGGCCTGCGTGCCATATTATGCATTGTGTTTCAATGGATATTAGTTAGACAGCCTGTGCACCTGGGTTCTCTAGCCCAGGTGTGGCATAGCACCCCGTACACTTATGATATACTTTGGGATGTAATGAGATATTACCTTTATTATATAAGCTTAAAATGTCTTGAAAATCTAGGGTGTTACAGTTGGTATCAGAGCCTAAGTTTGACCCTAGGAAAAGACTCTTAAGACCGGACTTTAGGACGTTAGGCTTGAACTCTAGGTACCTTGGAACATAGGACTCAGGAATCTTAGGACGCGCGGTGAGATTGTGAAACCTACACATAACTTCCCTACACTTTACCCTTCCTCATTCAAAAACCCTTCCCCACTTATCACTTCATAAGAAGTACGTCAGACTCTAATTTAACGTTCTTATAAACACTGACCAGAAAGACGATAGCATGGCACCGAACAGAAGGCAATCAAGAACTCCAGAGCCCGCCACAGACGACCCCTTGACCCAAACCCTACGACAGCTGACACAAGTCGCACAGGCACTAAGTGACGCGGCCCTTCGCAACAACAGGCCCCCACCACCTCCATCAAACGCAAACTCAGACGTCGCCCGACAAGTTTCAAATCACCGACCACCCACGTTTTCGGGAGAAGAGGATCCTGCGGTCCTGGAAGAATGGATCCGAACCCTTGACAAGATTTTTGGGGTAGTAGAATGCCCGGAGGAACGCCGTGTAGAGATAGCCTCATTCTACTTCGGTCACGAGGCCGATCTCTGGTGGATCCATGAGGGACCCACTTATCAACAAGAACCGGGGTTCAATTGGGAGGACCTCAAGACACGACTACGAGAGAGATTCTATCCAACCCACGTGAAGGCATCCATGTACGAAGAGTTCCTTCATCTAAAACAAGGAACGGCCACCGTCGTAGAATACCATAAACGATTCCTCGAGCTGGCACGCTTCGCGCCAGAGCTAGTCCCCACCGAGGTAACCAAGATAGAGAGATTCGTGTCGGGCCTCAACTTCGAAGCTCGAAAGGCGCTAGTGGTAAGCAGACCTCGGACCCTCAACGAGGCTTACTCCAGTGCCGCGAATCTCTATCGGATCCAACTACTCCAACGCGGAGTTCAGGAACAAATACGAAGAAGAAACACCGGAAGTGGGGCACCGCCAGTGAAAAGAACGAGAAACGACACCGGCACAAGGACGAACAACCCGACCAACCAAAGACCGACCCTGGGAAACAACGAAGCTAATCCAAGAAGCTTCCCTTGCCCGAGATGCAACAAAAGCCATAGGGGCAAGGATTGCGCAGGCAACCCCTGGCGATGCTTCAACTGCGGAGAGGAGGGGCACAAGGCCTTCCAGTGCACTCGACCCCAAAGACCGCGCCCCGCCACCGTGGGCCAACACGGGGGCACCAGTCATCAAGGAAGTTACGGCGCTCCCGGAAAGGTATTCGTTATGAGCCACACTCAAGCCAACCTCGGAAGCGAAGAGGTCCCGGAAGATGGAAACCCAGTCCCGGAAGACGAGGACCATGCGGATCCCACAGAAGAAAATCCAAAAAACGAATTCTGTCTGGGATAAACCGTCACACCCCTTGTAACCACCCCCTCTTTTTGTCATAAAGACCACTTATTTAGCTTAGCTATTTCGAAAGTATTATGAATAAAGATTTTGATCGAATTTCAATTCCACTACGGGGTAAAGCACAAGTTATGCCATCAACCCAACCCTTTCCCCACTAAAGGACGAAACAAGGAAAGGGACAAAAAAAACCATGCCATCAAGAAATGCCTAATGTCACCATTAGAAATTGAACCCTAAACCTCCTATTTACAAGTCCAAGTCTTAACCACCAAGCCATGAGTGTTTCTTGAAACCACAAGGGAACACTCCCTTGATAAACCCCTCCAAATCCCTAAAACCCATAAAATCCCCAAATCATAAACCCTTCTCCTTCTTCCCCAAATCACCCAAACCCCCTCTTCCCCCTCTCTCTCACGCCCCTCCTAACCTTCACCGGCCGTCCACCGTAGAAGCGCCGCAACCACGCGACGCCACCCAACCAAACGCCGCCGCCGGCCGACAAACGACCGCCAGCCCGCGACGCCGAACCACCACCCGAAACCGGCCACCCCACTCCACCCGGTAGATGCCCAGCTCCAACCCGCTGCCACGCAACACCAAAACGACACGGGGCTACCGCCACCAGCACGCCATCGCCTTCCCTCGCCAAATCGACGCCAGAAACGCTGCTCGCCGGCGTCTCCCGTGAAAACAAGCAAAAAACCGCCGCCGGAAAGCTCGCCGGAAAACCGCCGTCGCCGTCGTGCCGGAAAAAGGAGTCGCCGGGAAACGTCACCAACAAACGATCATCACCATGCCAAAGAAACCTCTCGGAATTCGCACCCCGGAGTAGAGCAATGCTGATTACACCGTAATCGGAGGTAAAGCACTCGAACCCGACCAATTCTCTCCGGAATTGGTTGACATGCTTAGACAATCAAGGGCTCTTAGACACTTACCTTGCCATCAAAGGGGATACATACCCCGACTTGGTAAAAGAATTCTACCAGCACCTTGTAGCCACCAAACGGGGTGACAAAGTAGAAATTACCACCAAGGTCCGTGGCAAGGAAATTGTGCTTTCCGAAGGCCGGTTGGCCAAGCTCTTGAAATTGACCACCACGGGTGTGTCTGACTATGACCGAAAGGGGTGGATTGATACCCAAACTACGGGATACAAGGACTATCTTGGGTACTTACTCGGGAAAGAGGACGGGTTCACCTCGGCCACTCGACCAAACCGAAAGTGGCTATCGGCGGAGCAAAAGATATTGGTTATGATTGTAACCGATAGCCTCTTGCCCACCAATAACAAGAGCAAGGATGTGGGGAGCTTGGAGTGCACCTTTGCGTATCTCCTAAAACATAAAATCAAGTTCAACCTGCCGGCACTCATGCTAAAGCACATGGAATTCTGTAAGACGAACAACCGACTTAGCCTACCCTACGGGATGATCCTAAGTTGGATCATGGAGAAAAAGGGGGTGGACCTAAGCCACACCGAGATCAAAACCGCCAATGGTATGGTTTTCAATGCCCAAAACCTTTGCCGCAACGACATCTACTACACCGCGGGAGGACACTATCTCACCCTCGAAGAAATTTGCCAAAAACCCGAGGAGGAACGTAGGGAATTGGTTGATCGATTGGACATCTCCAACAAAAAGCTCAAGCGAGCCATGCAAGATTGCGGAGGCACGGAGGGAAATGAGGGACAAGAGGAGGAAGACGGGCCTAACCCGTCAGTGCACCCACAGCCAGGAGGGAACCCGAGGGGACAAAACGAGGGTTCAGTCAACGAACGCATACTCGCTCAGCTCGACCGGCAGAATCAAATCATGGAAGAAGGGTTCTCATCCTTGATTCGCACCACACGCGTACTCGATCAAAGGGTAGCAGCGATCGAGGCCGCCTTGGGCACTCGCGGTGCATCCAGTTCCAGCGCAGGAAACCGAGGTACAACCGAAAAATTCTCTATCACAACACCATCAAAAGTTTAGCCTACCCCAGTCCAAGACAAACGTAAGGCCGCAACCCTAATCAGGAGGCCGAGCTACGAGGTGTCTAGGGGTGAAAGGATGGACTATAACACCGGGCTTCGGGGACGAAGCCCCTTGTAAGGGGGGGAGAGTGTAACACCCCGTGTTACGGCCCCTAAAACCATTTAATTAATTAATCAATAGCCCAAGAGAAAGAATAAATCATAATGATTAATTAGGGAAAAAGGCCCACCATAGTCCATGGGCCCTCATATATAAACCCAACCCCTAAACCCAATCCTTAGTTCCAAAAGGAATAGAATTAGCGAGCCTATAATATTAATTCCTAATTAGGACTCCTAAATATATAAATAGGGGACTTAGGAGGCACCTAGAACCTCCCACAAGAATAACGCCCCACCACCCCAAAAGAGCTCCAAGAATCCCCTTAGGAGAAATCAAGAAAGCAAGGAAGCTTAAAGAAAGATCCTTCGTAGCCATGGAATTAATTAAGGCTAAGAGGTAACCCATGTCTCAACAAAACCTATTTTCATAGCTATGATTCCCCCTTAGGGTTTCCCCCATATTATTGTGTATTGGCGAGATATGATGATTATTATTGATGTTTGATGTGATGATCCCATGAGGGATCTTGATGATCTTGATATTGGGAGATTCTTGATAACTATGGTGTTCTTGATAATTATGTGGAGTTCTTGATGATTATGTGTCGTTCTTGATAATTGTGTGATGCTCTTGATGTTTATGTGTTATTCTTACCGAATCTTGCAATTAGAAGACGAACCGTATTCTTGTTGATATAAAAGTGATTAGAACCCTAGGTCGTATCGTATGATCTTATTCTTGGATTATCGGGTGGGGAAATCGCATGTTTGGGTGTTGATTATGTTTAGAAAAGCATGATAGGTTATGTGCCGTTCGTTTCTCGTATTTGATCCGTAAATTGTCTACGAATTGTCGTTAATTGCGTTGTAAAGTGTCTAAGCATGGTTTCGGGTTCCACAACGGTTCCCGGGGCGAAAAGTGATGAAAAGAGTCAGTGGGGGGTAGGTGGGGGGTAGGGGACCCGCCACCTACCCATGGCCGTAAAATACCGCCCGGCAGCGGGTGGCCGGCGGGCGGGCAGCTGCTCGTCGGCGACCCGCTGCCCGTAACAGTAGAATCCGGCGGGTGGCCCCCTCCCACCGGCTACCCGCTGGAAAATTGTCCCACCCGGGACCCCGGCTTCCCCGTTTGATGTTCCCCGTTCCCCGTGGTGTCCCAACGGACTCCGTTTATCGTGCCTATGACTAGTTTGATGTTTCGGGTACCGTTCGTAGGTTTATGAGTCTATTATATTGCATGCTAGTTGAATTGGTATCCCGTTGACCTAGGTGGAAGAAGTATGAACCCCTTAGGACTATTCTTAGTAAGTGATGGATCACGCATAGGTTTTGTTATACGTTTTCTCCCCCTTCCTAATGTGTAATGTGGGTTGCATGTGCTTGCTATGTGTTATGTGTGTGTTACCCCAATTCGGTTGCGATCGGATTGGTTATCCTGAGCTGCGGTTCAGAAGCTGGCTACGGTCAGATTGATACTCTTGGGCTGCGGTCCACCGTTTGGTTGCGATCAAACGTTTCTTGGGCTGCGGTTCGTCCTTTTTCCTGGCTGCGGTCAGATGACATTCTCATGGGCTGCGGTCCACTGTTTGGTTGCGATCTAACACTATGATGAGCTGCGGTTCATCGGTCGGTTGCGATCGACCCCTCCGTGTTGCGATACGGGGCAGGGTGCTGCGGGGCCGTGTCGGAGCTATATGCGCTGACCCTCATGTATGGGCATGCGATTGGTCCTGTGGCGCCAACAAAGTGTGTTATGTGTTGTGACATGGACGAGTTGTGATTACGAGTGTCTTGGGGGATGTGACTATGGGATTTATATTGGGGATTGTTCATGTTGGGTTATGATCATTGTTTATGCTTTGCCTTATCTGCCTTATCTGTTGTGAACTGCATATGCTCGTTATAACTGTGCTTGTGTCTGGCCTTATCTGTCGAGTCATTCCCGGTTTTAAAGCTAGTGTTCGTAGGGTATATCTTCATGCTCAAAATGGTTTTCATATATCTATATATATCTCTATATGTATTGTATTTCAACGCGTTGGAGTGGGTTACCAGCATCTCTCGCTGAACAGATATATTTGGCTTTCAGGCACAGAGGACTAGAGCACTGGAGCGCGCTAGAACTGGAGCGTAGAAGTAGAGTAGTTTCCCTTTCGGCCTGCGTGCCATATTATGCATTGTGTTTCAATGGATATTAGTTAGACAGCCTGTGCACCTGGGTTCTCTAGCCCAGGTGTGGCATAGCACCCCGTACACTTATGATATACTTTGGGATGTAATGAGATATTACCTTTATTATATAAGCTTAAAATGTCTTGAAAATCTGGGGCGTTACATATCCCCTTTACAAGGGGGGACTTACGACCCTACACACCGTCGATGCGCATAGTCGGTGGACCATAGCGGGTCAAGCCCGGCTTACCGCTGAGCTATACTCAGTCGGTGGGCGAAGATCCTCGGAGACTATGGCCCTACACACCGCTGTCCCATCATTCGGTGGATCGCAGCCAGGCGTAGCCCTACACACCGCCTGATTACTCAGGTCGGTGGACTACAGCCTTCCTCAGCTTATTGGCCCTACACACCGCCTGGCGCGTTCAGGTCAGTGGGTCATAGCACCGAGGCCCATATTTGGACTTGTAGTCCAAGAAGTGAATCAATTTGGCCTTAGCCACTTCTGAGCCTTAGTTCAGGAACAATCCATTTGGCCCTCAGCCACTTCCGAACCTTTAGTCCGTGAACAATCTATTCGGTCTTCAACTGACTTCCGAACCTTAGCCCAGGAACAATCCATTCGGCCTTCCGCCGACTTCCGAACCTTAGTCCGGGAACCACCCAATTGGCCTATAGCCAAAATGGGGGATCATGCAACACATAACAAATAGGAGCACGTAATAGCATATAGGGAGGGGAAAGACATATAAATAAACTTACGGTTACACCTCTACCAGCCTGGTTATGAGTTGGGATGGTTCTCAACCCATTCAACTGCCCGTATAGTGGACCGCAGTCCTATATAATATTTATATACCTGACCGATCTTAACCAGCCTGGTTAACAGTTAGGATGGTTTTCAGCCCATTCAACTGCCCGTATAGCCAATTTGATCGCAACCGAGTTGGGGAATCATGCATCACATAACACACAATAGCACATAATAGCACATTGGGGAGGGGGAGACATATAATTAAGCATACGTGTGATCATTCACATACTAAGAGTAGTCCTAAGGGGTTCATACGACTCCCACCTAGGTCAACGGGTTATCGATTCAACTAGCATGCAATTCCTAAGACTTTCTTATCCTATGAACGGCACCCAAAACATCAAACTAGACTCTGGCACGACAAATGGGGTCCGTTGGGACACCACGGGGAACGAGGGAACATCAAACGGGGAAGCGAACGACCTAGGGTGGGTACGGACCAGCGGGTAGCGGGTGGGTGGAGGGTCACCCGCAGGCTGCCCGCCGGAGATCACTGCCCGGCAGCGGGTTGCCAGCGGGCGGACGCCTGCCCGGCGCCTGCCTACTGCCCGGCGGTGATCTTCGGGCAGCGGGTAGGTGGCGGGTACCCCTACCCCCACCTACCCCCCACTGACTCCTTCATCACAAATTCGTCCCGAGATCCTTTGTGGAACCCGGAACCATGCTTAGACACTTTTAAACGCAATTAACGACACCACGAAGTCAATTAATGGATCAAAAGCAAGAATCATGTATAACTTATCCTATCAAGACTTCTAAACATAAACAACACCCGAACATGCGAATTCCCACCCAATATATATCAAGAACATTACAACACAAATTCCCAATCCATCCTAGGGCTCTAATCCCTCCCAAATTATCAAAATCACAATTTACCTTTAACATCAAGAAATATCAAGATTTGTCAAGAATCATTACATCAATATCAAGAACCTCTTTTCATCATCAAGATCATCAAGATTATCAAGAATACACATAAATCATCTTATCAATCATCAAGAATATATCACAAATAGCATAGAGGTATTAATCAAGACACAAACATATAGAAGGAGGCCAAGGAAGGAGATTATAGCGAAGAAAATAGGTTTTGTTGAGACATGGGTTACCTCTTAGCCTTAATTAATTTCCTTGGCTATGAAGGGTCTATCTTTAAGATTTCTTCTTTCTTGATTACTCCTAAGGGAATTCTTGGAATTTCTTGTGTGGTGAGAGATTATTGTGGTGTGAGCTCTAGGTGTGATATTATTTGGTCCTTGCTGAGTGACTTCTTCCCTTATCATATGCTTTCGTCTTGGTTACCTTGTGTGAAGAGTTCGGGGTAGCGTTCCTTCATTGTGTCTTTGAGTTCCCATGTTGCTTCTTCGGTCCCATGGTTGGTCCAGAGGACTTTTACCATTTCTATGGCTCGCCGGCGGGTGGTTCTTGTCTTGGTGTCCAGGATTCTTACGGGTTTCTCTTCGTAAGCTAGTGCGTCGTCAAGGTCCACAGCCTCGGGTTGTAGCACGTGGCTTGGATCGTGTATATATTTCTTTAGTTGGGATATGTGGAATACGTTGTGTACCTGTTCCAGTTTGATGGGTAGGGCGAGGCGGTAGGCCAGGTTCCCAACACTTTCTATGATTTCATAGGGTCCGATAAACCGGGGGCTGAGTTTCCCTTTTCTTCAGAACCTCATTACCCCTCGTGTGGGCGAGATTCTTAACCAGACTTTGTCTCCGGGGGCGAACTCGGCTTGTTTTCTTCCTAGGTCGGCGTAGGATTTTTGGCGGTCTTGGGCGGCCTTCATTCTTTCTTGTATGTGCTTGACTTTAGCTATGGTGTCTTGTAAGTATTGGGGTCCTAGTGCTACTGGGCCGACCATGTCTTCCCAACATAACGGGGTTCTACATTTTTGACCGTAGAGAGATTCGTAGGGAGCCATGCGGATACTTGCGTGGTAGCTATTGTTGTAAGAGAATTCGGTGAGGTCTGGATGTTCTTCCCATGTCCCTTGAAAGTCTAACATGCAAGCTCTTAGCATGTCTTCGAGAGTCTGAATGGTTCTTTCGGTTTGGCCGTCAGTAGTGGGGTGGAAGGCAGTGCTCAGGTTAAGTTGTGTCCCCAAGGCTGTTTGTAGAGACTTTCCATAATTGTGAGAGGAACCTGGGATCCCTATCGGACACAATGTTTCGGGAGATCCCGTGGTACTTTACTACTCGGTTCAGGTAGGCCCGGGCTAGTTGCGCCATTGTCCATGTTTTTTTCATAGCAATGAACCGTGCTGTCTTGGTTAGCTGGTCCACTATTACCCCGATTTTATCCTTGCCTGTTGGTGTTGTGGGTAATCCTCTAATGAAATCCATGGATATGGAGTCCCACTTCCCCTGTGGTATCTCAAGGGGTTGTACGAGTCCTTTGGGCTTGCATCGTTCGGCCTTTACCCTCTGGTAGTTCAGACATTTGCCCACGAAGTCTGCGACTTCCTTTTTCATGGTGGGCCACCAAAACATCTTTTTCACATCTTGGTATAGTTTGTCGCCTCCGGGGTGCACTGAGTATGGGGAGTTGTGCCCTTCTTTCAGGATTTGTTGCTTTAGGTGGGGGTGTGTTGTGGGCACGCACCATCTCCCTTGATAGCGGAGGCTGCCATCTTCGCATATTTTGAAGGGTCCGTCCTTTCCCTGAGTTAGGTCGAGTCGAATTTTATTTAGTTCCGGGTCTTGATGCTCTCCGGCCTTGATTTCTTCGAATAGTGTGGGTATGACTCTGGCATTGAATAGGTGGATCTCAGAATTGGTTTGTCCTTGCTCTACTACCTCCAAGTTCAACCTCTGGAAGTCCTTGTATAGCTGGTCTGGCAGGATCCAGGTGGTGTTGAGGGAGTGGTTAGCCTTTCGGCTTAGGGCGTCCACCACAACGTTAGCCTTTCCTTCGTGGTACTGGATATCTAGGTCGTAATCTTTTATAAGTTCCACCACCTTCGTTGTCACATGTTTAGATCTTTCTGGGTGAAGATGTACTTTAGGCTTCTATGATCCGTATAAATCTTGCATTGTACTCCGTATAGGTAATGTCTCCAAATTTTCAGGGCAAACACGATGGCGGCTAGCTCGAGGTCGTGTGTGGGGTAATTTTCTTCGTGGGATTTGAGTTGTCTGGATGCGTATGCTATTACCTTGCCCTTTTGCATTAGTACGCATCCCAGCCCCTTTTTGGAGGCGTCGCTGAAGACTTCGAATCCTTCCATCCCGGAGGGAAGGGCTAGGACGGGTGCCGTGGTCAGCTTCTCTTTCAATTTTTGAAAGGCTGTGGTGCAGTTGTCGTCCCATTGAAAGGGGGTTTCCTTTTTCATGAGTTTCGTGAGAGGTTGAGCTATCTAGGTAAAATCGGGTACAAACCTCCTATAATAGCCTGCTAATCCTAGGAAGCTTCTGACCTCCGAAAGTGATTTTGGTGTGGGCCATTCCATGACGGCGTGGATTTTGGTTGGGTCCAACTTGATTCCTTCTTTGGTTATCACGTGACCCAGGAAAGCCACGTTGTCTTTCCAGAATTCACATTTGGAGAACTTGGCGTATAGTTGGTGTTCTCTCAGGGTTTGCAAGGTTGTGCGGAGGTGCTTTTCATGTTCCTCCTTGTTTTGGGAGTAGACTAGGATGTCGTCGATGAATACAATGACGAAGTCATCTAGGGGGGCCGAAATACTCGATTCATGAGGTCCATGAATATAGCGGGTGCATTGGTGAGTCCGAAGGGCATCACCGTGAATTCGTAATGGCCGTAGCATGTTCGAAACGCTGTTTTCTGAATATCTGGGTTGGCCACTTTTATCTGATGGTATCTGGATCTTAAATCAATTTTCGAGAACACCCCTACTCCTTTAAGTTGGTCGAACAAGTCGTCGATTCGGGGAAGAGGATATTTATTCTTTATTGTAACTTGATTTAGTTCCCTGTAGTCGATGCACAGACGCATGCTCCCATCTTTCTTTTAAACGAATAATACTGGTGCTCCCCATGGTGAGGTGCTGGGGCGGATGTATCCTTTATCTAGTAGTTCCTGAAGTTGTGTTTTCAGTTCCTTCATTTCCTTTGGCGCCAGCCTGTAGGGTGGTTTCGAGATCGGGGCAGCGCCTGGTATTAGGTCTATCGTGAACTCGACTTCTCTGGTTGGGGGTGCTCCGGGGATTTCGTCTGGGAAGACGTCGGTGAATTCGTTTACCACTGGAATGGTTTGGGGTTCGGCTATTTCGGTTTTGAGGTCCTTGACTGAGCATAAGAAGGCTTCGTTCCCTTGGGTTAGATATTTCTTCATTTTTATCATGTTTACTAATTTGATTTCCGGATCCTTGTGGGTTCCGTGGTAGGATACCCTTTTGCTGTTTGGTCCCTGTAAGACCACTTTTTGTTCACCGCATAGGATTTGTGCTTGGAACTTCCCAAGCCAGTCCATGCCCAGGATCACTTATACCCCATCGACTCTGAATTGTATTAGGTTGCTAGGGAATTCCACTCCTTCGATGGTGATTATTACGGTTTTGTACATGCGGTCACATTTTATGATCTCACCGGATGCCACCTTGACCTGGAGTTGTACTCTGGTGCTGGTGTTAAGACCGAGTTGAGTGGCGAATTCGGTTGCTATAAATGAGTTGGTAGCCCCTGAGTCAAATAATACGGTGGCGGGGGTGGTGTATACAAGGAAGGTTTCGGAGACTATGTTGTTATCTCCGATTTTGGCTTTGCTTATGGTAAGGATCCTTCCTTGAGTGGCTGGTGTTACGGCCTTGTGGGGCGAGGTGGCCCTGGCGGTTTTAGGCTCCCAGAGGGGGTTTGTGTGGTTCCCTTTAAATTTTCTTTTGTGTCTCAGGCGTGTTTCCTGTGGTTTGTCTGGTACTTGTTGTAGTTGGAATGCCTTGGCATAGGCTTCTTCGAGAGTTCTTGGTTCTCATATAGTTAGGGCCTTCTGGTCTTCGAGGTTGGGGACCTTTATGAATTTCTCGATTTTGATTGTCTCTGTAGATACTAGTTCGGGGGTGAGGCGAGCTAGCTTGAGGAACTGCCGGTAGTACTCTGCGATTGGGATTGCTCCTTGTTTTAGATGGTGGAATTCTTCGTATATGGTTGCTTTCAGGTGACTGGGGTAGAATTGTTCTTGTAGTTGCGGTTTTAAGGTTTCCCAGTTGAACCCGGGGCTTTGTTCGCAATTGGGTCTCTCGTGGACCCACCAGGTGTCAGCCTCGTATCTGAAGTAGAAGGAAGCCGTCTCTACTGGTGGCTTTCCGGGCATCCCGTTGCCCTGAATATTTTGTCAAAGGTTCCGATCCATTCTTCGAGGATCGTGGGATTTTCATCCCCTGAGAAGGTAGGCGGTTGGTGTTCCGAGACTTGACGGTGGATTTCCAAGTTTCTGTTTGTTGGTGACGGTTGGGGGACTACTGATAAGCTTAATTTCTAGACATTATTTAGAGTAATTTTAGTTAGTGAGTTGCATAAATAAAATAAGTTTTATGATCGATTTTATAATAAATATTATATTATTTATACGTTATTAGTTTAGATTGGTTTTAATTAGTATTAGGCTAATATTGCATTTTTATTAATATTAATAGGAGTTTTATTTTATCTACTATACTATTAAAATTATTTGGTAGTGTTATCCATTCTATTTTTAATAAGTATTTTAATAGAAAAGTTTAATAAAGTTAACTATGTCATTAGGATATAATTGTTTTGCTTTAAATTAAATTGGTTTTTCTTTGTTTTCTTGGTCAGATTGGCGCATCATTATAAGGAAAAGAAAAAGGGGAATTAGGGATGATAGAGTTTTGGTTCTTCACGGCAGTAGAGTAAAGAAGGGAAAAATAACCCTTCTTAAATTGTTTCATCTTTGGGGTACGAAAAAACAAAAAGATAAGGAGGAAAAAAAGACGAAAGTTGGGAGCAGCGGCGACGTCGGCAACGGAGCTTCAGTTATCATCTCTTAGGCTTGAATTATTTTTCTTCCTTATTTATTTCTTGTTCAAATTTCCAGAATGTTATTTCTTGAACATTCTATACATTCAAATATGATTCTTGGCTAAAACTTTTAATTGGGGATTTGGATTAGCCTAGATTAGATTAATTGACTACTTTTTCATGTGTTGATTCTTTCAATTTCAATTTAATAATTGAACTTGATTATATTTATTTTATGTATTTTAATTGTGAATTGTGTGACTGGCCACTGCATAATTCTAATATTAGGGTTCATAAGAAGAACTGACAGGTGAATTATGAACCTAGAACTCGTAAGATAAACACAATTGACCTAAACTAGACATAGCTTTAGGTATTTGTGGTGATATTTGATTGTTGCTTAATGGGTTTAATTAATGTTGGTGAGATATCGACGGATGATCACAATTAATTGGATACAACCTAGTAGCTCGACGGAGTATTAGGATATCTTTGAAACAATCATCACTGTAGTCATAAGAATTAATACTTAGGAGAGTTAGTTAATTATCTAATAGGTGAACCCCAAATCCCTAGTCTTCTCTCAACTGGAATTTTCCTTACCTTTAAATTCATAAATATTCCTTTTAGTCACATTAATTCTACTTATTTGAGATTTTCCTTATCAACAAATTGATTATTTAAGATAACAGTTAATAGTGTTCTTCTTGGGATCGACCCTGGAATACTCCAGGAATTTATACTGTGATTGACTCTGTGCGCTTGCAGATTATAGCAATCAACTACATTGTTTAGTGCCTGGGAAATTTGGGCCAGACGTTGCAGATTTTGAGTCAAGAATTCCTGTGTGGGGAGTTCTGGTGCTTTTGCTTGTTTCCTTTTTGGTGCCATCCTGGGGTTCATAGGTTGATATTATTTTGCATCCTTACCTTGATGCTATAAGTGTAGAGGAAGTTTATTTAAATTACGTGTGAGTTACGATGAGGGAAAGTGTATGGTCTCACAGTTTCACCGCGCGTCCTATGATCCCTAAATCCTATCTTACTGAACTCCTCGTGTTTTAAGCCTATCGTCCTAAGGTCTTGGTCTTAAGAGTCTTATCCTAGGGTCAAACTTAGGCCCTGATACCAATTGTAACACCCCAAAATTTTGAAACTTTTAATACTTATATAATAAAGGAAAATTTTCATTAAATCCCAAAATAGAGTATTTCTAAACATAAGGGTACGGGGTGCTATGCCAGATCTGAGCTGGAGAGCTCAGATGCACAGGCTAAACTAACTAACTATCCTCGATACATCATTGTGGCACGCGTTGAAATACATTATAGATAGATATATATAAATATACGAAAAATCATTTCGAAGCAGGAAGATATATATTTAAGAGACACTAGTTTTAAAACCGGGAATAGGCTCAGCAAGTAGGGACAAGCACATCAACAATGATAAACAGTTAAGTAGAGATAACATCATAAGGAATAAGCATCTAAGGTCACAGAACATTTTTCAATTCAAACACATCATCATTCAATCATCGTTCATATCACATAATCGTTGATGGCGCCACGGGACCAATCGCATGCCCTGAACATGAGGGTTAATGCTTATTGCATTAACACGGCCCCGCAGCACCCTACCTCAGTACCGTGGTATGAGGGGAGTTGATCGCAACCAACCCTTTGAAGACCGCTAACGAACTCAACGTCGGACCACGATCCGACACACCGCTGACGCGCACAGTCGGTGGACCACGATCCCCTTTACAAGGGGGGACTTACGACCCTACACACCGTTGATGCGTACAGTCGGTGGACCGTAGCGGATCAAGCCCGACACACCGCTGAGCTAGACTCAGTCGGTGGGCAAAGATCCTCGGAGACTACGACCCTACACACCGCTGTCCCATCACTCGGTGGATCGCAGCCAGCCGTAACCCTACACACCGCCTGATTACTCAGGTCGGTGGACTACAGCCTTCCTCGGCTTATTGGCCCAACACACCGCCTGGCGCATCCAGGTCGATGGGTCATATCACCGAGGCCCATGTGGACCTACAGTCCTATATAATCTTTATATACCTGATTGGTCTCTACTAGCCTGGTTAACAGTTGGGATGGTTCTCAACCCATTCAACTACCCGTATAGTGGACCGCAGCCCTATATAATATTTATATACCTGACAGATCTTAACCAACCTGGTTAACAGTTGGGATGGTTCTCAGCCCATTCAACTGCCCGTATAGCCAACTTGATCGCAACCGAGTTGGGGAATCATGCATCACATAACACACAATAGCACATAATAGCACATTAGGGAGGGGGAGACATATAATTATGCTTACGTGTGATCATTCACATACTAAGAATAGTCCTAAGGGCTTCATACGACTCCCACATAGGTCAACGGGTTACCGATTTAACTAGCATGCAATTCCTAAGACTCTTTTATCCTACGAACGGCACCCGAAACATCAAACTAGACTCAGGCACGAGAAACAGGGTCCGTTGGGACACCACGGGGAATAGGGGAACATCAAACGGGGAAGCCAACGACCCAGGGTGGGTACAGACCAGCGAGTAGTCGGTGGGTGGAGGGTCACCCTGTGACACCCCAAAAATCCACATTCAATCCATGGATTAATTGAGTAATTAATCCTATTTTTATTTGAGGAATTAATTCCTAAACTCCTGATTTTTAATACTCAAGGACTAGAATTTGACTAGTCAACCTTTAAGTTGTGTTGTACTTGTGCTTTGAGGGGAGTTCCCTTGTTCTTTACACTTTCTAAGGGTTAGTAAGGGTATTCTTGTCTTTTCACCAAGAGTTAGTATTGTAACCTAACCTAGAAGACTTCTTCATATCATTCCTTACAATTCCTAGAAAATAGTTCTACCTTCTCTCTAGAAAAGAAGTGTAGCTTATTCTCCAAGCCAAGTTGAGACCCTTTTCAAGATTTCAAGATTTGCTTCCAAGATTCAACCTTTCACCTATTTGGGCATCTAGGAGGGTAAGATCTAAGTTCATCTTGTGTTTTTGGTTCCATCTTAGTTGTCTTTTTCTTAAAGGAAGGATCTTTATGATCTTTTGGTTTAATCTTGAAATGGGTTTGTAATGTAAGCCTTGTGGAGAGCTTGTTGGGGTGTAAAGTGAAGTCTTTTAGTCTCCAAGAGGTAACCCATGCTCTACAAAACCTATTTTGCTTACCTATATGTGATTTCTTGGATTCTACATGTGTTTTGCTATGAAATGTGATGGTTTATGCATTTTTCTTGTGATATTGCATATCTAGAGCTTGTGTTTAGGGTTCCTTTGTGCCATTGCTTGGAATTTTCCATGGTTCAAGTCATTTTGTTGTGTTTGGTGAGATTTTGCATGTTTGGACTTGAATTTGTGTTTGGAGAAGAAAATCCCCGAAGGGATTTGTTGTGGTACAGGGTTGTTCCCGCGGGCGGAACGGCGGGCGGGGCACCACGCGCCGTCATACCCGCGGGTACATAGCTTGTGGGATGGTGTTCCCGCGGGCGGAACCACGGGTGGGGCACTACCCGTGGGTCCACCCGTGGGTACACGAGTGGTGTTTGTTCGGGATTTGTTCCCAGTGATTTGTTTGACTCGGTATTTGGTCTTTTGGCTTCCCGTTGTTCTTTTGTGGAACTATTTGAGTGTCTTCTTCATGTTTCGTACGTCTAGAACTATATGGTAGGTACCCATGTAGGACTTTGGTGTCTTGAATCGTGCTAAGTGTTCAACATTGTGTTTCGTTGGACCAAGAGGTGTCTTGTGTGTTCCTCGGAACTATCTTGAGTTTCCCCGTTGATAAGCATGCTAGTTTGTTGTCTTAATGCTAGCGTGTGTGTGGTTTGTACCTTCCGTTTGGTTGATGATAACTTGTGTTATTCATCGTTGTTGTCATTGGGCTGTGACCCGTTCCTTGATTGAGTATGATTCATACCTTCGTTGTAATCCGTTGTTTGACTCTCGTGTGAGTGGTGGTGCGTGTGTGGGTCTACCTGGATTGCACGATTAGTGGTATGGGACACTAGTCACCAAGGTATTGCAGCGGTCCTCGTGGTGGCCGTGACGTGATTATGGAGTTGTGGCCTGAGTGATGGGTCCACGTTTATTGGGGGATAACATGTGTTATCCGGGCATGTGTTGCCGTGATTGGTGGTGTTCGTTGGTGGCTGTTGGTGGGGGGCGATGGTCCCGGGGGAATAAGGTTGGACTAAGAAGTACAAGGGTCCTGGAGGTAATGGTTGGAAAAGAAGGTACAAGGTTAGGGGTAGCCATAAGGTTGGAACAAGGCATAAGGAAGGCATACCAACTCGTGATGGGTGATGTTGCGAGGGCTTGTAAAGCCGGCGTTGTGTGATCTTCTCTCGTGACGTGAGTAGTCACGGAGGCTTGTGTTGTTGTGGCATGTGTTGCCGTTGGGTGAGTCTTATTCCTTGCGTGTCGTTAACCTTTGTGATTTGGGATGTGTTCCCGTGTTATCCTTGAGAGTGATGAGTCTTGTGTTGACAATTGATCTTGGTTTTGACTTATATATATGTATTCCGTTTCGAAAATGGTTTTTATGACGTATATCTATCTATTTATGATACTTAACGGTATTGGTGGGTTACCAGCATTATTCGCTGACCGAGCATCGTCCCATGTTTATCTTTGTATCTTTCAGGTGATGTTTAGACGAGCGCGATGTCTAGAGCCTGGTAGCTTAGCACCTTTATCCTTGCTTTTGTGGCCTGTGCGCCGATGTAGTTAGATTGATGTTTTGGGATAGATGTACACACTTGCAGATTGTTTGCCGTAGCGTTTACCGTGTTTGGTAGACGTGGCGTGACACCCCGTTGGATTTCTTTTTATCCAGTTTCGTTTTTCTCTTCCGTTGTGCTAGTTTTGTCGCTTAATCTGTATGTGTTAAGGCTTTTATATAAGTCTTGTTTGGGGGGTGTTACACACCCGTCGGCTGCCCGGCAGCGGGTTGCCGGCGGGCAGACGCCTGCCCGCTGCCCGGCGGTGATCTTCGGGCAGCGGGTAGGTGGCGGGTACCCCTACCCTCACCTACCCCCCACTGACTCCTTCATCACAAATTCGTCCCGGGATCCTTTTTGGAACCCGGAACCATGCTTAGACACTTTTAAACGCAATTAATGACACCACGTAGTCAATTAATGGATCAAAAGCAAGAATCACGTATAACTTATCCTATCAAGACTTCTAAACATAAACAAGACCCGAACATGCGAATTCCCACCCAATATATATCAAGAACATTACAACACAAATTCCCAATCCATCATAGGGCTCTAATCCCTCCCAAATTATCAAAATCACAATTTACCTTTAACATCAAGAAATATCAAGATTTGTCAAGAATCATTACATCAATTTCAAGAACCTCTTTTCATCATCAAGATCATCAAGATTATCAAGAATACACATAAATCATCTTATCAATCATCAAGAATATATCACAAATAGCAAAGAGGTATTAATCAAGACATAAGCATATAGAAGGAGGCCAAGGAAGGAGATTATAGCGAACAAAATAGGTTTTGTTGAGACATGGGTTACCTCTTAGCCTTAATTAATTTCCTTGGCTATGAAGGGTCTCTCTTTAAGATTTCTTCTTTCTTGATTACTCCGAAGGGAATTCTTGGAATTTCTTGTGTGGTGAGAGATTATTGTGGTGTGAGCTCTAGGTGTCTCCTATGTCCCTATTTATATATCTAAGAATCCTACTTGGGATCTAAATAGCATGGATTTAGCTAATTCTATTTCCTATGGGACTAAGGGTTGGATTTAGGGATAAGGGTCCATGGGCTTATGGTGGACCTTTCCTAATTAATTAATGAGATTTAAACCTTCTTTCCGGGCAAATAGTTAATTGGTTTATGGGCCGTAACACGGGGTGTTACAATAATCATCATCCTTATCATCAGGATTCCTCTTTTCCCCCTTTTTGGCATCATCAGCACATGTAGTAGGAGCTGGAGGAGACAGATTGCTAATAGCAATCAAGATGTCTTGCACATATCCAAGGATTTGGAGCGAATACTGGCCCATCTGATTTGAGTTGTCGTGTGCAGTTTCAATCTTTGTGCATGCTAAATCAAATCTCTCTTTGAGACTGAAATGAGAGTGCTTTAGTTCATGCTGTTGTCGTGCCACCTTGTTCGCAACAGTTTGAAGCTCATTGAGTTCTTTCGCCAACTGAGCTTTATAAGATCTTCTTGGTTGAGCTGACGGTTGTGGTTGAGGTTGAGCTTGAGGTGGAGGATGAGATTGAGCTTGAGGGGCCATAAGTTGATAAACCTTCTTGGACAATTCTTCCACGGTTTGGGAATCTTTGTGGCGAAGGGACAAATATTCTTTGTGAATAACTTCGGCTGTATGAACCGTGCCCATCATTAGGTTCATGACACTGCGTGGAGACATTGGTGGAGAATCGACTTCGATGTTTGTGGGCGAAGTATCCATTGGTTCCTCTCGAGGTGGTGCTTCCTTTTTGCCACCACTAGCTGAGCTGATCAGAATAGGTGAGGCATCCAGATTTCCCTCACGAATTGTAGCGTCTTCTTGCTTGATTGGAGTTTCGTCCATCTGATCAATGTGGGGGACGATAGCACGAGATAAGTCCTCAATGGGTGAATTTGAAATTTCTTCATCATGAGGAACTCTAATCCGAGGGGAGGCTTCAACCGAACCTTTTGGTGTTGAGTTCTCAGGCTTAAGTGATGCTTCCCTTTTGTCATCACTTTTTGAGGATGAATGTTGAGATGAGGTTCTTCCGGGTAAGGGGTCATCATTGATTAAGAGAGGAGATTCACTGTCATAGTCCGGGTTACCCCTTATTGTTGTCATCATCATCATTATTATCACCGCCATCATCATCGTCAGCGCCATTATCTTCATCATTAGCATCTTCATCTTCTTCTTCTTCCTTTTCTTCTTGCTTATTGTCATCAGATTCTTCGTTCTCATCGGACACAATTTCTTCATCAATTTCTCTGCCATTGTCGTCCTTTGATCCACTGACATCGCAATTTGGATCATTCTGGTGCGATTTCTCTAAGTCAGTCTTGATTTTAGATAAGAGCATTGCATATCGAAGTTCCTTCATTTTTTCAACGAAGGCTGGATCCAAAGGAGGCGTGTTGAGCTCTATGCAGATGGGTGCCTTATCTTTCCCGAGAGTGCGATTGGTCACTTTATAGGAATACACTCGTCGAATCGTCTCAAGACGCAGTGCTTCATATACATCTTTCGTGCCGATCCACTCCAAGGCAAATTCTTCTGCTCCCTTCATTGCTCCAGCCGTGTCAAGGAGAGTATCTAATGGAGAGGTACGCCACTTTTGCCATTGCATGACCCTATTGTAATTGTTCTCCATAGATTCTCGAAGCAGTTGGTCTCTTGATGGAGGGATTGGTGCAGCTTCTGGTAGTGTCACAACAGCTTTCAGGTCAACAGCCTTTTCAGTGATCACTCTTTCGTCCTCAACTACCGATGCAGGTTCTTGTGTCAAAATATTCGGTACCTGCTTTGCAAGGGTAGGTTCTTGTGGGAGGGAACTTTCGGTGGGAGGTGTAGCAGCAGCAATCGGGTTGGCAATCACTTCTCTCGTCTCTTCTGGCAAGCCAGGTTCTTGTGGGAGACTTAAGTGATTGACCTCTGTTTCATTGACAGCAGGTTCTTGTGTCAAACATGGGGATATTCGCTCTGCTGAAATGGGTTTTTGTGGTTGGAGGCTTTTTGGAGAACTTGCATCTGAGGGAGATCTATGCTTTCTCTTCTTGGAAGATTTCGACTTCACTCCCCCCTTAGAATATGCGTCTTTTGCCTTTTCTTTCTCATTTGAAGAAGCTTCTTTCGTCTTATCATCCCCCTGGGAAGATACTTCTTTCATCTTATCTTCCTTCTGGGAAGATACTTCTTTCGTCTTATCTTCCTTCTGGGAAGATACTTCTTTCGTCTTTTCATCTAACTTTGACGAAGGAGGGGGAACAGATTTGTCTTTTACATGAGAGCGAAATTGTCCTGTTGATCTTTGCCCGAGATTGGAGAGAACGAGATTATCATCATCAGAAGAAGAATCCTCCACAATTACTGGATTCTTGGATGGAATAGGTGGTGTTTGGGTAGGTCTTTCGTCTAAAGGCTCTGTTGCTGACTTTGGTGGAGTAGATGTCGGTTGCTCTTCAGGGACCTCTTTCGTCTTTACATGAGACGAACTCTTTTCTGTCTTCCTTCGTTTGGGCTTTGGTTGGTCTTCTTCTGAATCTTTCTCCTTTTTAGACTTTCGTTTGGATTTGACAAGTTCCAAAGGTATTTCCAATTCCAAAGCTTTCTGCTTGTCATAACCCGTGGGTTTGTACTTCATGTGGCATGCCTTCTGGCCAGGTCTTCTTCCTGCTCTGAGAGGGACATTCTTTGTGGTAAGGAGATGACTGACCATAAATCCGAACCCCATCTTCTTTGAAATGTCGCCAGGGGATGTTCTTTGATATGTGATGACATGGATAAGATTGTTGAAGATGACCTTTGACCAATCCACCTTGTGTTCATTGAGAAATGCGTGCAGCATTTTTAACTTATCCTTTGTCACGTCGTCTGTGCCCGACGTCTTGTGCTCTACGATTTTGTTGAAGATATCCACTGTGAACTCATAGTCCAGGCGGAAACATTTCTTCTTTAAGGGCCACGTGATTATACTGGGAGCCTGCTTGTTTTTGATAAAGCGGTAGAAGTCATTCTGATCATAATGGTAGAACTCATCTCGCTGAGGAAATTCATATGCTGCTCGAATATCCTCCGATGTGATTGTCACATCTGTTTGGTTGACCCTCTATGTGACACCCCAAAAATCCACATTCAATCCATGGATTAATTGAGTAATTAATCCTATTTCATTTGAGGAATTAATTCCTAAAATCCTGATTTTTAATACTCAAGGACTAGTATTTGACTAGTCAACCTTAAAGTTGTGTTGTACCTTGAGCTTTGAAGGGAGTTCCCTTGTTCCTTACACTTTCTAAGGGTTAGTAAGGGTATTCTTGACTTTTCACCAAGAGTTTGTATTGTAACCTAACCTAGAAGACTTCTTCATTTCATTCCTTACAATTCTTAGAAATTAGCTCTACCTTCACTCTAGAAAAGAAGTGTAGCTTATTCTCCAAGCCAAGTTAAGACCCTTGTCAAGATTTCAAGTTTTGCTTCCAAGATTCAACCTTTCACCTATTTGGGCATCTAGGAGGGTAAGATCTAAGTTCATCTTGTCTTTTTGGTTCCATCTTAGTTGCCTTTTTCTTAAATGTAGGATCTTTATGATCTTTTGGTTTGATCTTAAAGTGGGTTTGGAAAGTAAGCGTTGTGGGGAGCTTGTTGTGGTGTAAAGTGAAGTCGTTTGGTCTACAAGAGGTAAACCATGCTCTACAAAACCTATTTTGCTTACCTATAAGTGATTTTTTGGATTCTACATGTGTTTTGCTATGAAATGTGAGGGTTTATGCATTTGTCTTGTGATATTGCATATCTAGAGCTTGTGTTTAGGGTTCCTTTGTGCCATTGCTTGGCATTTTCCATGGTTCAAGTCATTTTGTTGTGCTTGTGAGATTTGTCATGTTTTGGACTTGAATTTGTGTTTGGAGAAGAAAATCCCTGAAGGGATTTGTTGTGGAACAGGAATGTTCCCGCGGGCGGAACGGAGGGCGGGGCACCACCCGCTGGCCTACCCGCGGGTACAAGGCCCTGTGGGAATGTGTTCCCGCGGGCGGAACCACGGGTGGGGCACTACCCGTGGATCCACCCGCGGGTACACGAGTGGAGTTGGATCGGGATTTGTTCCCCGTGATTCGGTTGAATCGGTATTTGGTCTTTTGACTTCCCGTTGTTCTTTTGTGGAACTATTTGAGTGTCTTCTTGATGTTTCGTAGGTCTAGAACTATATGGTAGGTATCCATGTAGGACTTTGGTGTCTTGAATCGTGCTAAGTGTTCAACATTGTGTTTCGTTGGACCACGAGGTGTCTTGTGTGTTCCTCGGAACTATTTTGAGTTTCCCCGTTGATAAGCATGCTAGTTTGTTGTCTAAATTCTAGCGTGTGTGTGGTTTGTACCTTCCGTTTGGTTGATGATAACTTGTGTTATTCATCGTTGTTGTTGTTGGGTTGTGACCCGTTCCTTGATTGAGTTTGTTTCGTACCTTCATTGTGATCTATTGATTGACTCGTGTGAGTTTTGGTGCGTGTGTGGCTTTACCTGGATTGCACGATTAGTGGTATGGGACACTAGTCACCAAGGTATTGCAGCGGTCCTCGTGGTGGCCGTGACGTGATTATGGAGTTGTGGCGTTTGTGTAAGGTTCACGTGATTGCGGGATAACATGTGTTATCCGGGCATGTGTGCCATGTGCGTGATAGTGCCGCGGGTACTATGAATTGGTGGTCTTGTTGGTGGTTTGTTGGTGGGGGACGACGGTCCCAGGAGGGAAAAGGTTGGACTAAGAAGTACAGGGGTCCTGGAGGTAAAGGTTGGAACTAGATATAAGGTTGGGGGTAGCCATAAGGTTGGAATAGGGAATAAGGAAGGCATATCAACTCGTGATGGGTGATGTCACGAGGGCTTGTGTAGCCGTTGTTGTGAGTTCTCTTTCTTGTGACATGTGTAGTCACAAGGGCATGTGTTGCCATCGGTCTTGTCTTATTCTTTTGTGTTGTGGTTAACCTTTGTGGTTTGGGATGTGTTCCCGTGTTATTCTTGTGAGTGGTGAGTCTTGTGTTGACTGTTGATCTTGGCTTTTGACTTATATACTTACATATTCTGTTTCGAAAATGGTTTTACACCTTATATCTATCGATGTATGATACTTAACGGTATTGATGGGTTACCAGCAATTATCACTGACTGGGCGTCGTCCCAATGTTTATCTTTGTATCTTTCTGGTGATGTTTAGACGAGCGCGATGTCTAGTGCCTGGTAGCTTAGTACCTTGATCCTTGTTTTGTGGCCTGTGCGCCAATGTAGTTTTAGACTGATGTTTTTGGGATAGATGTATACACTTGCAGATTGTTTGCCGTAGCGTTTACCGTGTTTGGTAGACGTGGCGTGACACCCCGTTCGAATTTCCTTTATCCAGTTTTTGTTTTATCTTCCGCTATGCTAGTTTTGCTGTTTAATCTGCATGTGTTAAGGCTTTTATATATGTCTTGTTTAGGGGGTGTTACACTCGAAGATATGGTGAGTTCATCTGCAGATACTCTTGCATTCAGATAAAACTGAGCAACATCTATGGGAAACCAAAACGTATAGAGATGAACTGCAAACCTGTACAAACCAGTTTCCTGTAGAAGGGCGATCACTTTGTCACCAAACCTTCGATCGATTACATATTCTAAGAAACCATGTGCATCCCACATACTACCACCAGCGATGAAGTCAACTCTTGATTCAATGAAGTTGGTGTCGTCCGTCGGAAAGGTGGGTATCTCCATTGTAGATGGTGCTTCAGCTTCGTCATCAAAGGGTGTGGTTTTGGATTTCTTAGCCATTTGAGAGAAGTTTGAGAGAATTTTGGTGAGAGGATGGATTTGAGAGTGAAGATGAAGGAAAAAGATGAAAGATGGTATAAGGTGGGATTATGTAGGGTTGACGTGGGTCTAGGGTATAGGGAAAAACGGGTGACCCATGTGAATTGTGGATGGTTTGAATTTCGAAATTCAATCTGTTCCAATTCCACTAAAAGGGTTACTGATTTGGTGATAAAGATCTGATAAGAACAATTGCAGATCAATTTCGATCATTCCTCATTAAAGAGGAGAGAGAAAACCACTTGAGTACCCTTATGTGCATTAAATGCGGGTCAGATCAATTTGACAGAGATCATGGGGTAGTGGACCGGTTTTCTCGGCCACACGATGCCCAATGAGAGTGTGCATTAACGGTTCAGATGAGCTAGATAAGATGTATCTTCTTGAGCACGCTTCACATCCGAAACATAACATATTTTACTTCCCATGAAGAGACGAGTTCAAGAAACAAATAAAGTTTCGTGAACTCAAACAGAACATACAACGAAAGTACATGACACAGCCCGAGAGATGATTATTACATGAAACATAGATATTAGACACTTGACTGCATCTCTCGTGATTCAACCTGCACGAGCTTTCATTCTTCGTCATTCCTCTTCTTTCGGGCATTTTCAGCATTTTCTTTCTTGATGATCTTGAGAGTGAACATTTCATCCACGATCTTCTCGTGATCAGTTCCCATAGCATCCCTGGAGAGTCCTCTCTTTTACATGGCATCCATTTCAGCCTTGACTCTTGCTTGAGCTGCATCGTATAGTGCTGTGTATTTCTCCTCAATTTTGAACTGAGGTGCTAGTTCCACAAGAGTGTAAAACCGAGAGGGGCTCGAGACTTTGGCGAATCCTTCCCCAGAGGATGATCCTTCTTTTGGAGAATTGTGGAGTTCATGAGATGGATTGATTGCAAAACGAACTTTCTTTGTCAAATCCTTGTTTGGAAAGCACATTTTCTTCCCTTTGTCCATAACGATAGGTAGAACTCCGAACTAGATGGATTGTGAAATGGGTGATTCTATTTCCCACAAGATATCCCTTCTTATAGAGGATGAGTTCATCAAAAGGCGTAGCTATGAATGACCAGTGACTGAGATAATTTTCACGCTTTATCGAGAGTAGAGGGAATATAATCATTTCCAAGAGAGTACGGCTTGGTCAGAGATATTTTCTTAGGAATGAGATTCGTGAATGCAAACAAAACAAATAAATTTTTGTTCAGCACTTATATAGACTCAGGTAAGAACCATTAAAACTGAAATAATATTATTTCTTAGACAAGAAGGATGATACAAGATAGGAAATTAAAAATTAGTTCAATTTCTCTTCTTTCCTTCTTTCTCATGCTCGCTTGGCTCGGCCTTTGGCTTCTTAAGTTCTCCCCACATCTTCTTGTACCACTTCCCAGTTCTTAGGAAATTAGAATCTGAAGACGAAGCAGGTCTATCTTCGTTCGAGATTGGCTCAGACTTTGGTTGTTCCTTTAGATAGTCAGAGTAGTCTTTGTCAATGTACTTATTGGGCAGATCAGTAGGGATTTCCTCTTTGGGAGGATCTTCTACTGGGGGAGTTTCTTCAGGTTCTTCAACAATATAGGCAGCCATTTCATCATACTGAGATGATTCGTTGTCAGAAGAGACTTCTAAAGGAGCTTGAAGACTGTTTCCGGGGTAGAGGATTCCTTGCTCTTCCCTGATTTTCCTAGACATTTCTCTTTGTTTTTGAGAATCTCCTCTGCTGAAGGGCTTTTTAGGATACATATTGGAGATTGAGATGGTAGAATAGAGAATGATAGGTCCTCTTTTTATAGTCGCGATGAGCAGAGGTGTTGATGCGAAACTGCATGCAGCATTCAATGCTGTAATTAATAGCCATAAATTTCTTCAACTGACCATTAATTTCGTAAAGGACTTTGACCAGATATTTTCAAGAAGATGATGATTCCAAGGTCAGAGATTTCATTCCAAATCGTACAGATAACAAATAGTTATCGTTTCAGATGGGAGCCTATGCATTCATTGTCAGGATTGAAACTTTAAGAAATGGTGCATATGTAATAATTCCATCTTTGACCAGAAAAGAGATATTCTGACGTAATAGAAATAGGGTCAAGAAGACAATCAGTTACGACAAATAAGAACAGAGAATTGCATTAAACGAGATCAGGAAGAGGTACCCAAGCCTTACAAATAATAATAAACAACATTTAAAGAAACCGTTAAGGCATGTGAAGCTCCAGACGAGTCGACTCATCAGTCACATCTGGCAAGTTTGCCGTGTTCGCGTATTCGTCCAGTTCCTCTAAAGAGAGGGTGGGCATAGTCGGGTTGATTGGTGATTGAGAGTGAACTAGAGTATAATCTTCATAAGATTTCTCACTTTTGTGGAGCTTCAGGAAAGGGATACCAACGAAAGGTGGGTGGATGGGATGAGTGCTTGTTTGCATTTTTCAAAACCATTTTCCTTTCGTTTGCCAAACGTTTGGCTCGTTCCAGAGAAAAAACTTTCTTGGCCTGAGATTCGTTGACACTATTGTCCAGAATCTCTTTTTCTTTCAGGGTAGCCGAGTTTGGCATGGAGAATGTTACGTTGACCCTATCACCATCTTCCACTAGTTTCATGATTGTGGCATTTGTGAATTTGCTTGCTTCCAGAAGATGGTGATCACACCGAATAGTTCGTTTTTCGGCTTCGTCCATCTTTCCTTTGCCCTTATCCATACCTGCAAATGTTACTTACTAAAACACTAGATGTGTGAGTGAAGTTCGCTGAAGGAGGTTCTGATTTATAAGTGCAAAGGTTGCGTGCAGATGTGTCCAAAAGATTGTAGATGACAATGCTAGGTTTTGTGTTAAAGACGCAATCAGAAAATTCGAGACAAAGGATTTCAATAATAAACTTAGACCATAGAAACACGAAATTTATTTAAGACAAACATAACCACAGCTTATCAAAGTGACCTTAGATGATTCGTTAGGTCTTTTTCTTCTTGCTGCTAGCTGTGGATCTGAGAGGGGAGGGCATTTTCGGAGGAGTGCTTCATGGTGAGTAGTCGAAACTGTCATTCCTTTCTAGCACACTGTCCACATTGGCGTAACCTATGGTGTTGCCAACCGAGTGAAATGATTCATGTGATTCGTGTTCTGTTGGATCACGAAGGAGATTTTGCAGATATTGTGAGCTTGCTAGAAATTTGTTTAGGATTCCCTTGTCTTCAAGAGGATCATGAAAGATTTTAGTTTCTTCTTGTTTCTTTTTTGTGATTGTCGTTTTTGCTTCATTTTCTGTGCTCATACTTGCAATCACAAATTACTCAAATAGAATTAATTAGAATAAAAGGTTAGGGTGAGTTCATTGTACCATCCCTTGTCCATTTATATAGCTCGAGATTTATTGCGTGACATAATGGATAAGTTGCTGCCTTTTTGGCTTCCCGAGATATGCTTTATGGAATCTTTTCAGGAATATCTGGTCTTTTAGATTTCTTAACACGCCAACGAGTTATGTTTGCTCAATCATTCCAATTTCACGTCGAAGTGTAGCAAATCTATTCTCACATAGTGGTTTCGTGAGTATATATGCTAATTGATCATCAGTGTTAACATATACGAGAGATATGTTCTTCTTCTCAACATGATCACGAATAAAGTGATACTTGATGTCAATATGTTTTGTGCGAGAGTGCAAAAAAGGATTGTGCGTGATTGCAATTGCACTTCTATTGTCACACTTGATTTGCACTTCTTGTGCTGTTACTCCATTTAACTGATGGATCATCCACAATATTTGTGCACAGCAGCTGCCAGCTGCAATGTATTTGGCCTCAGCAGTGCTAGTTGCAATGGAGTTTTGCTTTTTGCTGAACCAAGATACAAGTCTTCCCCATAGGAACTGGCAGGTTCCTGAGGTACTCTTTCGATCAATTCTACAACCAGCAAAATCAGCATCTGAATAGCCAATCAGATCAAAAGAATTTCCTTTCGGGTACCAAAGTCCTACACTTTGGGTTCCCTTTAGGTATCTTAAGATCTTCTTAGCAGCACTTAGATGGCTATCTTTCGGTTTGGATTGAAATCGTGCACATACGCCAACTGCAAAAGAGATATCGGGCCTGGTGGCTGTTAGTAGAGAAGTTACCCGATGATTCCACGAAAATTCTTTTGATCAACATCTTTTCCCTCATTATCAACATCCATTCTCAAGGATGTGCTCATAGGGATTTTGACGGAGGACTTTCCATCAATTCTGAATTTGTGAATTAAGTCCTTTGTATACTTAGCTTGATTGATGAATATTCCTTCCGGACATTGCTTAACTTGCAAACCGAGAAAGTAGTTCAATTCTCCCATCATGCTCATCATAAATTTTCCTTGCATAAGGTTGGAGAATTTTTCACATAAATCTGGATTTATACTTAAAAATATGATATCATCAACATAGATTTGAACTAGTAGGATATGATCATTATTTTTGATACGAAAGAGCGTTTTATCAACAGCTCCTTTCGTGAAACCACAGTTGATAAGAAAATATGAGAGTGTATCATACCAAGCTCGTGGAGCTTGCTTTAATCCATATAGGGCCTTTTTGAGATGATAGACTTTTTCTTGTCCACAATCAACAGCAAAACCTGGTGGTTGCTCGACATATACTTCTACTTCAAGAAGTCCATTTAAGAAAGCACTTTTGACATCCATTTGATAGACTTTGAAGTCTTTGTATGCTGCATATGCTAGAAACATTCGAATAGCTTCAAGTCTAGCTACGGGGGCAAAGGTTTCATCAAAATCAATTCCTTCTTCTTGACAGTAGCCTTAGTAACAAGACGAGCTCTGTTCCTAACAATGAGTCCATATTCACTCATTTTGTTTCTAAAAACCCATTTTGTTCCAATGTCGTTTTGATGTGTTGGTCTCGAAACAAGTTCCCATACATTATTTTGTTCAAATTGATGAAGCTCTTCTTGCATGGCTATCACCCAGTCAGGATCACTTAGAGCTTCTTCTATGGATTTTGGTTCTATTCGAGATAAGAAACATGCCATCTTATTCTCATGAACGTTAGCCCGAGTTCTTACACCTTCTTGGATGTTTCCTATGACTTGTTCAGGAGGGTGATCTCTTAACCATCTAAGGTCGGGTGCAAACGAACTTTGCTGATTTTGTACGTCCATCTCAGGAATATAGGGTAGCTCAACGTAAATCATGAGTTCAGATGTTGCTTGGATATCAAGAGTATTCTTGTAACACCCCGAAATTTTGAAACTTTTAAAGCTTATATAATAACGGCAATTTCACATAAAATCCCAAACAGAGTAATACTAATCACAAGTGTACGGGGTGCTATGCCACATCTGAGCTGGAGAACTCAGATGCACAGGCTAAACTAACTAATATCCTCAATACATCATCATGGCACGCAGGCCGAAAGGAAAGACTATCTACCTAATCCACGATCTTCTAGCGCGTTCTGGGATCTACTCATCTGTGCCTGAAAGCCAAATATATCTGTTCAGCGAGAGATACCGGCAACCCACTCCAACACGTTGAAATACATTGTAGATAGATATATATAGATATACGAAAACTATTTTGAAGCGGGAAGATATATACTTAAGAGACACTAGTTTTAAAACCAAGAATAGACTCGACAGATAGGGATAAGCACATTCAACAGTTATAATCAAGCATATAAAGATACTAGCATATATCCTATGGTCACAGATTCACTTCATCCCATTCATATCATCATTCAATTCGTATCCCATCACACAAGCATACTTTGGTGGCGCCACAGGACCAATCGCATGCCCATATAGGAGGGTTAGCGCATATAGCTCTGACACGGCCCCGCGGCACCCTGCCTCGTATCGCAAAACGAAGGGGTCGATCGCAACCGAGTGATGAACCGCAGCTCATCATAATGTTTGATCGCAACCAAACAGTGGACCGCAGCCCACTGACCGCAGCCAGGAATATGAACCGCAGCTCATGTAAAATGTTTGATTGCAACCAAACGGTGGACCGTAGCCCAAGAGTGTCTTCTGACCGCAGCCCAAGAGTGATCATCTGATCGCAACCAAACGGTGGACCGCAGCCCGAGAGTGTAATTCTGACCGCAGCCAGCTTCTGAACCACAGCTCTGGAATAACCAATTTGATCGCAACCAAATTGGGGTATCATGCACACATAACACATAGCATGCACATGCAACCCACATTAACTCATTGGGAAAGGGGAGAAAACGTATAATGAAACCTATGTGTGGTCATCCACATACTAGGAATAATCCGAAGGGGTTCCTACTTCCTTTACCTAGGCCAACGAGATACCAATTCAACTAGCATGCGATATATAAGACTCATTTATCCTACGAACGGTACCCGAAACATCAAACTAGACTTAGGCACGATAAACAGAGTCCGTTGGGACACCACGAGGGTCGGGGAAACATCAAACGGGGAAGCCGAAGTCCCAAGTTCGGCAAATTCCAGCGGGTAGCCGGTGGGTGGAGGACCACCCGCCGGTGACAAGCCTCCGGGCAGCGGGTGCCCGGCGGGCAGTCGCCTGCCTTCCGGCTGCCCGCTGCCGGCAGCGTCCTTTTCGGGCAGCGGGTAGGTAGCGGGTCCCCCTATCCCCACCTACCCCCACTGACTCTTTATCACAATAAATGTCCCGGGATCCTTTGTGGAACCCGAAACCATGCTTAGACACTTTTAAACGCAATTGATGACACCACGTAGACAATTAACGGATCAAAGGCAAGAATCAATTAGCACACATCCTATCATGATTTCTAAACATAATCAACACCCGAACATGCGAAATCCCACCCAATTATATCAAGAAATAACACAATACGAAATCCCCAATTTGACCTAGGGCTCTAATCATATTCAAGTTATCAAAATCATAGTTCATCTTTTTAATACCAAGAAACATCAAGATTCATCAAGAACATCACATGATCATCAAGAACCTCTTATCATCATCAAGATCATCAAGATCACACATAAATTCATCCCATCAATCATCAAGATCATATCAACATCATAAATGATTCATCAAGACACAAGTGTAGAGAGGAAGCCAAAGAAGATAATTATAGCAAGGAAAATATGTTTTGTTGAGACATGGGTTACCTCTTAGCCTAAATTAATTTCCTTGGCTATGAAGGGTCTTTCTTTAAGATTCCATCTTTCTTGATTTCTCCTAGGGGGATTCTTGGAACTTCTTGTGTGGTGAGAGATTATTGTGGTGTGGGTTCTAGGTGCCTCCTATGCCCCCTATTTATATACTTAAGTATCCATAATAAGGGCTTGTTCTATTCCATCTAGGACTAGGGGATTGGGTTTAAGGATAAGGGCACATGGACAATGGTGGGTCTTTTTCCAATTAATTATTGGAATTTAGTCCTTTCTTTGGGTAAATGATTAATTGGTTTTAGGGATCGTAACACGGGGTGTTACACTCTCCCCCCTTACTAGAGGCTTCGTCCCCGAAGCCGGTGCGTTAATCCATTCTTTGACCCCTGGACATTCCGTATTTTGGCCTCCTAGTTAGGAACGTGGCCCCACGAGTTGTCCTTGCTGGGGTAGACTGGATTTCTGGTGACGTGGTCATTGGAAAGTTCGGGCCTACCTTGGTTTCCTGCTCCCGAACTGGATGCCCCGCGAGTGTCCAGGATGGTCTCTATAACACCCCGACATTTTAAAACATTTGAAACTTATATAATAAAGGTAAAATTCTTATTAAATCCCAAAACGTAACTTAAGAGTACGGGGTGCTATGCCACACCAGAGCTAGAGAACTCAAGTGCACAGTGTAACTAACTAATATCCTTGATAATGTCAACATATAAGCATGACACGCAGGCCGAAAGGGAAGACTATCTACTCTACGCTCCAGGTCTCTAGCGCGCTCCAGTGTCTACTTATCTGTGCCTGAAAGCCAAATATATCTGTTCAGCGAGAGATGCTGGCAACCCACTCCAACGCGTTGAAATACATTATAGATAAATAGAAATATATATATATATATATATATATATATATATATATATATATATATATATATATATATATACGAAAACCATTTTGAAGCAGGAAGATATATACTTAAGAGACACTAGTTTTAAAACCAAGAATAGACTCGACAGATAGGGATAAGCACATTCAACAGTTATAATCAAGCATATAAAGATACTAGCATATATCCTATGGTCACAGATTCACTTCATCTCATTCATATCATCATTCCAATTCGTATCTCATCACACACAAGTACACTTTGGTGGCGCCACAGGACCAATCGCATGCCCCTACATGAGGGTCAGCGCATATAGCTCTGACATGGCCCCGCAGCACCCTGCCTCGTATCGCAATACGAAGGGGTCGATCGCAACCGACCGATGAACCGCAGCTCATCATAATGTTTGATCTCAACCAAACAGTGGACCGCAGCCCAAGAGTAGTCATCTGACCGCAGCCAGGAATATGAACCGCAGCTCACGTAAAATGTTTGATCGCAACAAAACGGTGGACCGCAGCCCAAAAGTGATCATCTGACCGCAGCCAGGAATATGAACCGTAGCTCATGTAAAATGTTTGATCGCAACCAAACGGTGGACCGCAGCCCGAGAGTGTAATTCTGACCGCAGCCAGCTTCTGAACCGCAGCTCAGGAATAACCAATTTGATCGCAACGAAATTGGGGTATCATGCACACATAACACATAGCAAGCACATGCAACTCATATTAGCACGTTGGGAAAGGGGAGAAAACGTATAAAGAAACCTATGCGTGGTCGTCCACAAGCTAGGAATAGTCCTAAAGGGGTTCATATTTCTTTCACCTAGGCCAACGGGATACCAATTCAACTACCATGCGATATATATGACTCATTTATCCTACGAACGGTACCCGAAACATCAAAATAGACTTAGGCACGATAAACGGAGTCCGTTGGGACACCACGAGGGTCGGGGAAACATCAAACGGGGAAGCCAGAGTCCCGAGTTGGACAATTTTGTAACACCCCAGATTTTCAAGACTTTTAAAACTTATATAATAAAGATAGAATCTCATTAAATCTCAAAATACGATACAAGAGTACGGGGTGCTATGCCACACCCGAGCTAGAGAACTCGGGTGCACAGTCTAAATTCTAAAACCTCAATTAGTATCAATACTAAATCATGGCACGCAGGCCGAAAGGGAAAACTATCTAAGCTACGCCCCAAGCTTCTAGCGCGATCCAGTGATCTACTCGTCTATGCCTGAAAGCCAAATATATCTGTTCAGCGAGAGATACTGGTAACCCACTCCAACACGTTGAAATACAATACGTATAGGGATATATATAGATATACGAAAATTCAGTTTGAACAAGAAGATATATCCTACGAACTCTAGCTTTTAAATCAGGGTAGACTCGACAGATAGAGCTAAGCACAGACAACAGTAATACCAAACATATATAGTTACAAACAGGTAAGACAGGTAAAGATAAGTATAATTAATAATCATAACCCAACATATATGATTCCTAGTGTAAATCCCTTAGTCACATCCCAAAGACACTCATAACAACAACTCATCCGTATCTCATCACATAGCACACGTTGTTGGCGCCACAGGACCAATCGCATGCCCATACATGAGGGTCAGCGCATATAGCTCTGACACGGCCCCGTAGCACCCTGCCCCGTATCGCAACACGGAGGGGTCGATCGCAACCGACCGATGAACCGCAGCTCATCATAGTTTGATCGCAACCAAACAGTGGACCGCAGCCCAAGAGTATGTCATCTGACCGCAGCCAGGAAATATGAATCGTAGCTCATGTAGATACGTTTGATCGCAACCAAACGGTGGACCGCAGCCCGGGAGTGTAAATCTGACCGCAGCCAGCTTCTGAACCGCACTCAGGAATAACCAATCCGATCGCAACCGAATTGGGGTATCATTCACACATAACACATAGCAAACACATGCAACCCACATTAACACATTGGGAAGGGGGGAGAAAACGTATAACAAAACCTATGCGTGATCCTTCACATACTAAGAAAAATCCTAAGGGGTTCATACTTCTTTCACCTAGGTCAACGGGCTACCAATTCAACTAGCATGCAATATATACGACTCATACAACCTACGAACGGTACCGAAATATCAAACTAGACATATGCACGATAGACGGAGTCCGTTGGGACACTACGGGGGTCAGGGAAACATCAAACGGGGAAGCCAAAATCCCAAATTAGGGTGCAAACCAGCGGGTAGCCGGTGGGTGAGGGTTCACCCGCCGGCTGCCCGCCGGCGGCAGCTATTCCGGGCAGCGGGTGCCCGGCGGGCAGCTGCCCGCTGCCGGCGTTGCCCAAGAAGGCCGCGGGTAGGTGGCGGGTCCCTACCCCCACCTACCCCCCACTGACTCTTTTTCACCAAAACGCCCCAGAAACCTTTGTGGAACCCGAAACCATCCTTAGGCACTTTCAAACGCAATTGATAACACACGTAGACAATTAACAGATCAAAGATCGAGAAACATATGGCACATAACCTATCATGCTTTTCTAAACATAATCAACACCCAATCATGCGAATTCCCACCCAATATACCGAGAATAATTCCATACGATACAACCTAGGGTTCTAATCATTTTTAAATCAACAAGGACACAATTCATCTTCTAATATCAAGATTCGGTAAGAATATCACATAAACATCAAGAACATCCTACAATCATCAAAAACATCATATAATCATCAAGAACGTCATATAATCATCAAGAACACCATAATTATCAATAACCTTTTATCATCAAGATCACCCATGGAATTATCCCATCAATCATCAATAATAATATCACAAATCATCAATACACAATAATATGGGGAAATCCTACGGCGGAAATCATAGCTATGAAAATAGGTTTTGTTGAGACATGGGTTACCTCTTAGCCTTAATTAATTCCTTGGCTATGAAGGGTCTTTCTTGAAGCTTTCTTCTTTCTTGATTTCTCCTAGGGGAATTCTTGGAACTTCTTGTGTGGTGAGGGATTATTGTGGTGGGGATTCTAGGTGCCTCCTTATGTTCCCTATTTATATATCTAAGAGTCTTACTTAGGCCTAATTACTATAGGTTTGCTAACTCTATTCCTTTTGGGACTAAGGATTGGGTTTTAGGGATAAGGGCCCGTGGACTATAGTGGGCCTTTCCTAATTAATTATTGTGATTTAATTCTTTCTTTTGGGTAATTGGTTAAATGATTAATTGGTTTTAGGGATCGTAACACGGGGTGTTACACTCTCCCCCCCTTAACAGGAAGCTTCGTCCCCGAAGCTTGGTCCTTGTCGAGTGACTTCTTCTTAGTTACCTGGTGTGAAAAGTTCGGGGTAGCATTCCTTCATTGTGTCCTTGAGTTCCCATGTCGCTTCCTCGGTCCCATGGTTGGTCCAGAGGATTTTCACCATTTCTATGGCTCGACGTCGGGTGGTTCTTGTTTTGGTGTCCAGGATTCTCACGGGTTTTTCTTCGTATACTAGTGACTCGTCGAGGTCCACGACCTCGGGTTGAAGCACGTGGCTTGGGTCGTGCACGTATTTCTTTAGCTGGGATATGTGGAATACGTTGTGTACTCGTTCTAGTTCAACGGGTAGAGCGAGGCGATAGGCTAGGTTCCCAACTCTTTCTATGATTTCATAGGGGCCGATAAATCGTGGGCTGAGTTTCCCTTTTCTTCCGAATCTCATTACCCCCCGTGTGGGCGAGATTCTCAACCAGACCTTGTCCTCGGTGTTGAATTCGGCTTGTTTCCTCCTTAGGTCGGCGTAGGACTTCTGGCGGTCCTGGGCAGCCTTCATCCTTTCCTGGATGTGTTTGACCTTGGTTATGGTATCTTGTAGGTATTGGGGTCCTAGTGCTATTGGGTCGACCATGTCTTCCCAACATAAGGGGGTTCTACACTTCTGTCCGTATAAAGCTTCGTAGGGCACCATACGAATGCTTGCGTGGTAGCTGTTGTTGTATGAGAATTCAATAAGGTCTAGGTGTTCCTCCCATGTCCCTTGAAAGTCTAACACACAGGCTCTTAACATGTCTTTGAGAGTCTGAATGGTTCTCTCGGTTTGGCCGTCAGTGGTGGGGTGGAAGGCGGTGCTCAGCTTTAGTTGTGTCCCCAAGGCTAATTGCAGCGATTTCCAGAATTGTGAGAGAAACCGAGAGTCTCTATCGGACACGATGTTCCGGGGGACTCCGTGGTACTTCACTATTGGGCTCAAGTAGGCTTGGGCCAGTTGTGTCATTGTCCATGTTTCCTTCATGGCAATGAATCGTGCCGTTTTAGTTAGTCGGTCCACTATGACCCAAATTTTATCCTTGCCGGTTTTTGTTGGGGGTAACCCTCCGACGAAGTCCATGGATATGGAATCCCACTTTCCTTGTAGTATCTCAAGGGGTTGTACGAGTCCCTTGGGTTTGCATCGTTTGGCCTTCACCCTTTGGCAATTCAGGCATTTGGCCACAAAATCTGCGATTTCCCTTCTCATGTTGGGCCACCAAAATGACCTTTTCACATCTTGGTATAGTTTGTCACCCCCTGGGTGAACTGAGTATGGGGAGTTGTGCCTTTCTTCCAAGATCTGTTGTTTCAGGTGGGGGTGCGTCGAGGGCACGCACCACCTACCTCGGTAACGGAGACTGTCGTATTCGTGTATTTCGAAGGGCCCTTCCTTCCCCTGGGTTAGGTCGAGACAGATTTTATCTAGTTCCGGATCCTGCTGTTGTCCTATTTTGATTTCCTCGAAGAGTGTAAGTATGATTTGCGTGTTGAATAAGTGGACGTCGGGGTGGACTTGATCTTGCTCTATTATTTCCAAATTCAGTCTTTGGAAGTCCTTGTACAACTGGTCCGGTAGGATCCAGGTGGTGTTGAGGGAGTGGTTAGTCTTCCTGCTTAGGGCGTCTGCCACAATGTTATCTTTCCCCTCGTGGTATTGGATGTCTAGATCATAGTCCTTTATGAGTTATAGCCATCTTCGATGTCTCATGTTTATGTCGTTCTGGGTGAAGATGTACTTTAGGCTCTTATGGTCCGTGTAAATCTTGCATTGCACCCCATATAAGTAATGCCTCCAAATCTTTAGTGCGAACACGATAGCGGCTAGTTCGAGGTCGTGGGTGGGGTAGTTCTCTTCGTGGGTTTTGAGTTGCCTGGATGCGTATGCTATTACCCTACCTTTTTGTATTAGCACGCACCCCAATCCCTTTTTGGACGCGTCACTGAAGACCTCGAACCCTTCCTCCCCGGAGGGGATGGCGAGCACGGGTGCCGTGGTCAGCTTATCCATCAATTCTTGAAAGGCCGAGATGCAGTCATTGTCCCATCGGAAGGGGGTTCCCTTTTTCATGAGTTTGTTGAGGGGTTGGGCTATCCTGGTGAAGTCGGGTACAAACCTCCTGAAGTAGCCAGCCAAGCCTAGGAAGCTTCGGACTTCTGAGAGTGAGCTCGGTGTGGTCCATTCCTTAACGACACAGATTTTGGCGGGGTCTACCTTAATTCCTTCCTTGGCTATCACGTGGCCTAAGAAGGCCACACTGTCTTTCCAGAATTCGCATTTAGTGAACTTGGCGTATAGTTGGTGCTCTCTCAGGGTCTGCAGGGTTATGCGGAGGTGTCTTTCATGTTCTTCCTTGTTTCGGGAGTAGACTAGGATGTCGTCAATGAATACAATGATGAAGTCATCCAAGTGGGGTCGGAATACTCGGTTCATGAGGTCCATGAATATGGCGGGTGCATTGGTGAGTCCGAAGGGCATTACTGTGAATTCATAGTGGCCGTAACGTGTCCGGAAGGCTGTTTTCTGAATGTCTGGTTTGGCCACTTGTATTTGGTGATATCCGGACCTTAGGTTAATTTTTGAGAATACCCCTGCCCCTTTTACTTGGTCGAACAAGTCATCGATCCGAGGGAGGGGGTACCTATTCTTTATTGTGACTTGATTAAGTTCCCGGTAGTCGATGCACAGGCGCATGCTTCCATCCTTCTTTTTAACAAATAGTACTAGTGCCCCCCATGGGGAGGTGCTGGGGCGGATGTACCCTTTATCTAGCAATTCCTGTAGTTGTGCTTTCAGTTCCTTCATTTCTTTTGGTGCCAACCTGTAGGGTGGTTTAGAGATCGAGGCAGCGCCAGGTATGAGGTCTATGGTGAACTCGACTTCTCTGACTGGGGGTGCCCCGGGAATTTCGTCCGGGAAGACGTCGGTGAATTCGTTTACCACTGGAATGGTTTGTGGTCCGTTGGTTTTGGTGTTGAGGTCCTCGACCGAGCATAGGAAGGCCTCGCTTCCCTTGTTTAGGTATTTCTTCATTTTCATCCTGTTCACCAATTTGATCCCTGATTCCTGGGGGGTCCCGCGGTGTGATACCCTTTTTCCGTTTGGTCCCCGTAGGACCACTTTTTGTTCTCCGCATAGGATTTGCACTTGGAATTTCCCTAGCCAGTCCATGCCCAAGATCACTTGTACCCCATCCAGTTTGAATTGTATTAAGTTGCTGGGAAATTCCACCCCTTGGATGGTAATCATTACGTTCTTGTACATGCGGTCGCATTTTATGATTTCGCCGGAGGCCACCTTGACCTGAAGTCGGACCTTGGTGCTGGTGTTGAGGCTGAGCTGAGTGGCAAACTCGGTTGCTATAAACGAGTTGGTAGCCCCTGAGTCAAACAATATAGTGGCGGGGGTGGCGTGTACCAGGAAGGTTCCGGAGACTATATTCTTGTCTCCGATCCTGGCTTGGCTTAGAGTAAGGATCCTTTCCTGAATGGTTGGCGTTGAGACCTTGTGAGGTGAGATGGCCCTGGGGTTCTTAGGTCCTCGGGTGGGGTTTGTGTGATCCCCCTTAGGTTTCCTTTTGTACCCCAGACGTGTCTCCCGGGGTTGGTTTGATACTTGTTGTAGTTGGGATGCCTTGGCATAGGCTTCCCCGAGGGTTCCTGGCTCTTGTGTGGCCAGAGCTTTTTGGTGTTCGGGATCAAGGCCTGTTATGAACTTCTTGATCTTGATCCTCTCGGTGGGTTCTAGCTCGGGGATGAGGCGGGCCAGCCGGTGGAATCGTTGGTAGTATTCCGTGATTGGGGCTGCACCTTGTTTTAGGTGGAGGAACTCTTCATATACGGTGGCTCTTAGATGAGTGGGGTAGAATTGTTCTCGTAGTCGTGTTTTTAGAGTTTCCCAGTTAAATTCGTGGTTTTGTTCACATGCGGGTCCCTCGTGGGCCCACCAGGCATCGACCTCGTGCCTGAAGTAGAAGGAGGCTATTCTGACTTGGTGGTCTTCTGGGCATTCGGTTGTCCGGAATATCTTGTCAAAAGTTCTGATCCATTCCTCGAGGACCGTGGGTCTTCGTTCCCCGAGAATGTGGGTGGTTGATGCGCCGAGACTTGGTGGTGGATTTCCAAGTTCTCGTTTGTTGATAAGGGTTGGGGAATGGTAGTACTCAGTGCCTGGGCAATTTGGGCCAGGCGTTGTAGATTCTGTGTCAAGAATTCCTGAGTGGGGAGTTTCGATGTTCCTGTCTGTCTCCTTTTTGGTACCATCCTGGTGTTCATAGGTCGATGTTATTTTGTATTCTCACCTTGATGCAATAAGTGAAGGGGGAGTTTCTTTAAGTCAGAGAGGGATTAAGTGAGGGGGGTTATGTGTAGGTTTCACAATCTCACCGCGCAACCTATGATTCCTAAATCTTATGTTCCTAAGTACCTAGAGTTTAAGCTTAGTGTCCTAAAGTCTGGTCTTAAGAGTCTCATCCTAGGGTCAAACTTAGGCTCTGATACCAACTGTAACACCCCAGATTTTCAAGACTTTTAAAACTTATATAATAAAGATAGAATGTCATTAAATCTCAAAATACGATACAAGAGTACGGGGTGCTATGCCACACCCGAGCTAGAGAACTCGGGTGCACAGGCTAAATTCTAAAACCTCAATCAGTATCAATACTAAATCACGGCACGCAGGCCGAAAGGGAAAACTATCTAAGCTACGCCCCAAGCTTCTAGCGCGCTCCAGTGATATACTCGTCTGTGCCTGAAAACCAAATATATCTGTTCAGCGAGAGATACTGGTAACCCACTCCAACGCGTTGAAATACAATACGTATAGGGATATATATAGATATACGAAAAGTCATTTTGAACATGAAGATATATCCTACGAACTCTAGCTTTTAAATCAGGGGTAGACTCGACAGATAGAGCTAAGCACAGACAACAGTTAGACCAAACATATATAGTTACAAACAGGCAAGACAGGTAAAGATAAGCATAATTAATAATCATAACCCAACATATACGATTCCCAGTGTAAATCCCATAGTCACATCCCCAAGACACTCATAACAACAACTCATCCGTATCTCATCACATAGCACACTTTGTTGGCGCCAAAGGACCAATCGCATGCCCATACATGAGGGTCAGCGCATATAGCTCTGACACGGCCCCGCAGCACCCTGCCCCGTATCGCAACCGACCGATGAACCGCAGCTCATCATAGTTTGATCGCAACCAAACAGTGAACCGCAGCCCAAGAGTATGTCATCTGACCGCAGCCAGGAAATATGAACCGCAGCTCATGTAGAAACGTTTGATCGCAACCAAACGGAGGACCGCAGCCCGGGAGTGTAAATCTGACCACAGCCAGCTTCTGAACCGCAACTCAGGAATAACCAATCCGATCGCAACCGAATTGGGGTATCATGCACACATAACACATAGCAAGCACATGCAACCCACATTAACACATTGGGAAGGGGGGAGAAAACGTATAACAAAACCTATGCGTGATCCTTCACATACTAAGAATAATCCTAAGGGGTTCATACTTCTTTCACCTAGGTCAACGGGCTACCAATTCAAATAGCATGCAATATATACGACTCATACAACCTACGAATGGTACCCGAAATATCAAACTAGACATAGGCACGATAGACGGAGTCCGTTGGGACACCACGGGGGTCGGGGGAACATCAAACGAGGATGCCAAAATCCCAAATTGGGGTGCAAACCAGCGGGTAGCCGGTGGGTGAGGGTTCACCCGCCGGCTGCCCGCCGGCGGCAGCTATTCCGGGCAGCTGCCCGCCCGCCGGCTGCCCGCTGCCGGCGTTGCCCAAGAAGGCCGCGGGTAGGTGGCGGGTCCCCTACCCCACCTACCCCCACTGACTCTTTTTCACCAAAACGCCCCGGGAACCTTTGTGGAACCCGAAACCATGCTTAGACACTTTCAAACGCAATTGATAACACACGTAGACAATTAACGGATCAAAGATCGAGAAACATATGGCACATAACCTATCATGCTTTTCTAAACATAATCAATACCCAATCATGCGAATTCCAACCCAATATACCAAGAATAATTCCATACGATACAACCTAGGGTTCTAATGATTTTTAAATCAACAAGGACACAATTCATCTTCTAATATCAAGATTCGGTAAGAATATCACATAAACATCAAGAACATCCTACAATCATCAAGAACATCATATAATCATCAAGAACGTCATATAATCATCAAGAACACCATAATTATGTAGAACCTTTTATCATCAAGATCACCCATGGAATTATCCCATCAATCATCAATAATAATATCACAAATCATCAATACACAATAATATGGGGAAATCCTACGGGGGAAATCATAGCTATGAAAATAGGTTTTGTTGAGACATGGGTTACCTCTTAGCCTTAATTAATTCCTTGGCTATGAAGGGTCTTTCATGAAGCTTTCTTCTTTCTTGATTTCTCCTAGGGGAATTCTTGGAACTTCTTGTGTGGTGAGGGATTATTGTGGTGGGGATTCTAGGTGCCTCCTTATGTTCCCTATTTATATATCTAAGAGTCTTACTTAGGCCTAATTATTATAGGTTTGCTAACTCTATTCCTTTTGGGACTAAGGATTGGGTTTTAGGGATAAGGGCCCGTGGACTATGGTGGGGCCTTTCCTAATTAATTATTGTGATTTAATTATTTCTTTTAGGTAATTGGTTAAATGATTAATTGGTTTTAGGGATCGTAACACGGGGTGTTACAAATTTCCAGCGGGTAGCCGGTGGGTGGAGGACTACCCGCCGGCTGCCCGCCGGCGACAAGTCTCCGGGCAGCGGGTGCCCTGCGGGCAATTGCCTGCCCGCCGGCTGCCCGCTGCTGGCGACGCCCTCCTCGGGCAGCTGGTAGGTGGCGGGTCCCCCTACCCCCTACCGACTCTTTATCAAAATAAACGTCCCGGGATCCGTTGTGGAACCCGAAACCATGCTTAGACACTTTTAAACGCAATTGATGACACCACGTAGACAATTAACGGATCAAAAGCAAGAATCATATAGCACATATCCTATCGTGACTTCTAAACATAATCAACACTCAAACATGCGAAATCCCACCCAATTATATCAAGAATAACACAATACAAAATTCCTAATTTTAACCTAGGGCTCTAATCATATTCAAATCAATAAAATCATAGTTCATCTTTTAATTACCAATGCATCAAGATTCATCAAGAACATCACATAATCATCAAGGATCACTTATCATCATCAAGATCATCAAGATCACACATAAAATCATCTCACAATCATCAAGAACGTATTGCAATGAAATCAAACTACCAACCATAACCATGTCAACTAGGCATTCAATTCAAGGGGATGGTAAACACATAATACTTCATGAGAGTTCAAAGTTATATGCACACAAGACAACAGAGAATAGTTGTCCTCACGGTTGTTCACTCAATCTCTCATAAATATATACGAAAGGTACACACTATCCTCTATTGAGAGTGCACTTGCCATAGGCTTGCTTGTCCACCAAAACTCCGCTACCAAAATTATATGAAGAACACGAGTCAAAACGTCTTTATTTTTGGGTTGTAATGGGGCCAAGGGTATGTGACTTATGAAAGAAAGGATATAAGGAAATACAAAGAAAGTCCAAGGAATCAGTAGAGCCATAATTCCACCATATCTAGAGCAAGAACTTGTAAACCAATACAATGAACTCTACCAAAACAAACCATCATTTCTACTTCATTCTCCCTCATCCTTTTCACTGATAAACAACTTCCAAAACCTCCATCTCTTTTTCATCTTTTTTCCATTTCTTTTGTTTTTTTTTTTCTGTTTTTTCATTTGTTTTCTCTTTTTTTCTTCTTTTTGTTCTCTTTTTTGTTTTTTTTTTTAAATGAATAAATTGCTTTCCATTTCCACACAACCCTCAATGGTACTCTTCCCATAATCATCAAATTTCTTTCATGCCATCATTTCTCACAAATCATTTTAAGAATAAAATGAGCACAAAAGTTTGGGCTAACAAGATTTTCAACCCACAATTTAGAAACATATCATTTTGTTCTTTTTTTCCATTTTCATCTCTTTTGATCACAAACAGTTCCTCACCCAAGCAAACCAGCTATAACAATCACCTTTCAACTCCAATCTCACCCATACTTCATCATTTTTGGTCATCTTGCACAGATAAATGAAATAATGACATCCACTGACGCCAAAGACGGGTTAAGAGGCTTCTTTTTATGAGCTAAGGTTCTTTGGAACTGGCTAATGAAGAAAAATGTCTTATATATTTATTATAAAGCTCAAAATGGTTCACTAGGGGAAAAATAACATGTATAAGAATGTTGTCATTTTTAAGGCCATAAGGCTAAATCCAAATGCCTTAATCATTCTCGTGTCATCATATAACATGTAGCTCTGAAATGGTATGAAGCAAGTTCTAGAAGTAACACAATCAAAGAGGGCAAATAAACACTCAAAATGAAAACAAGTTGCAGTGGGCAACCTCTAGGCTCAAAAGCTCACGGTGTGACAGAATTTGACTACTAACTCTATGCAAGCATACATATAGCCAAACACATTCATTGATATTATGCACTCCCAAAGCACTAGAACTTATCTCCCAACCAACATAGTCATTAGAAGGCATTTTTTTTAACTTTATTTTGCTGAAAAATGAAGGGAACGATGCAGAAAATTCCAGAAAAAATGCAGAAAATTAGAAAAATGCATGCAGAAAACACCAGAAAAATGCAGAAAATAGAAAATGCATGCAGAAACACCTCCTAAACTTTCCCTTTCCCACACTCAAAGTCACATTGTCCTCAATGTTAAATATAAACGCAGGTACGAGAATATGAAATAAACAGGAAACTCCCCTTTTAGTTGCCAATTCCTTCAGGGGGGAAAGTGATCATGTCAAAATAGGCAACAGTTTCCCCTTCTTTGTAGTGCTTGAGTCGTTGTCCATTGACTATGAAAGGGCTCTTCTCAGCTCCTTCAATCTCTATGGCTCCATTGGAATGAACTTTAGTGACCACAAAAGGACCTGACCATCTAGACTTCAATTTCCCTGGAAAAAGTTTTTATAGCGTGAGTAAAATAATAAAACTTTCTGCCCAACTTCAAACTCTCGTCTCAAGATCCTTTTATCATGCCACGCTTTGGTCCTTTCCTTGTAAATGCGTGCATTCTCATAGGATTCGCGACGTATCTCATCCAACTCATGTAACTATAGTAATCGCTTCTCAGCTGCAGCTTTCAAATCAAAATTCAAAGTTTTAACTGCCCAATAATAACGATGTTCTAATTCAACAGGAAGATGACATGATTTACCATAAACTAGCCTATAAGGTGACATCCCTATGGGCGTCTTATAGGCGGTTCTGTATGCCCATAATGCATCAAGTAATTTCAAAGACCAATCTTCCTAGATGAAGTAACAGTTTTTTCCAAATTCTCTTAAGTTCACGGTTAGAAACCTCTACTTGACCACTTGATTGAGGATGGTATGTGGTCCCGTGCTTGAGATGACAACCGTATTTAAACAACAAAGCTTTAAATTGTGAGTTCTTAAAATGCACTCCATTGTCATATAAAAGCTCTAGGAACACCATAGTGTGAGAAAAGATATTTAACAAATTTAATTACACTACTAGCTGTGTTATTAGGCAATGCAATTGCATCTACCCA